>NC_037603.1:9190113-9445113 GCF_003073045.1 Pomacea canaliculata
GACGACATCCATCCTTGAACCCTCCGCCTTTTCACGCCGTCTGTGTGTGTGAGTCTGTGTCAAATTGTGTGTGAGATGTGTCTGTGACTTGTGTGTGTGTCTGTGTGGTGGTCTGTGCTTTGTCTGTGTTAAATGTGTTGTGAGTTGTGGTCTGTGTGTGTGTCTTGGTTGTGTCTGTCTGTGTCTGTGTCTGTGTTTGTGTCTGTGTGTGTCTGTGTGTGTCGGGATGCTGTGTCGTGTGTGCTTCTGGTCTGTGGTGTACTGTCTGTGTGTGGTCTGTGTGTGTGTCTGTGTGTGTGTGTGTGTGTCTGGTGTGTGTCTGTTGTGTGTGTTCTGTGTGTGTGTCTGTGTGTGTGTCTGTGTTGTGTGTCTGTGTGTGGTCTCGTGTGTGTGTCCCTGTGGTGTGTCTGTGTGTTGTTAGTCTGTGTGTGTGTCTGTGTGTGTCTGTGTGTGTGTAATGTTTGTTGTGTCTGTGGGGTGTCTGTTATGTGTGAGTCTTGTGTGTCTGTGTTGTGATTGTGTCTGTGCACTTATTCCGCCTGGGTTATCCCCATCAGTGCGGGAGAGTACCGCCAGAGTGCCGGCAGTGACCACAAGACATCGGCCCACGGTCAGAGTGTATGTTTGCCATACTCCAGACTTTCTTACCAATCACAGTGCACGCTACGCTAGCTTACATCCAATGTGTGCGACTCGCTTGTGGCCTTTTTGCCATCAGTCGATGCTGCATTAGGACCTTGTCATTTTGTTTAATAGTCGTTTTCATGTTTTCTTGTAATTTTTGTTGTAGGTGGGACGTGGTAAACACAAATTTTGTAAACAAATATTCAGCGATATTTAAACGGTTAAAGTCGAACTTCCGGTTTCACATTCACGATTATCGGGATTGTTTTTATATTTCTCCTTTCTCTTTGTTCAATAGAAATTCGCTATTATAGGGCATCATTATATAAAATAAGTCGGAAATAGATCTTAATAAAATAATAAAATCACGTCCACCATCCCCCTCTCCAAAACAAAAACAAAAAAACAAACAACCAGCAACCTTAAAACAAATGCAGGGTTCATAACAAACATTCGCGTCGTCTGCTGTAAACTGAGGCAGCGAACGATATATATTATACCTGCTTAAATTGCTCTTTCCAATGACCTTTCGAAACGTGTTTAATCATAAAGTGCAATTATTTCTCCGTCAGGCTGTAATTCAATACATACATAAATTAAGAAAATATAGGATCTTATGAAATTACTTAAATACTTGGCGTCAGTAACTATGGAATAAAAACTGCGTGGGTCACACAGAAACAGTACGGAATAATTACTTCAGGCGTTTTCTTATGTTATTTATGAGTCCTATTGGGATTATCTTATTTTTAACGCAATTTTTTTAAATATCCAGCTTGATTCAGTAGCATACCATAATACATTTATAATTATTGCGGTTTGTGGCGCAGATAAAACTTTTTAATCTGCTGTACAACAAGGGCTGTAACTCTTAGGAGACTTTTTATGGCGCCAGTTTTTATTTATTATATAATTTTGATTTTGGAAGGCGAATAAATGGAGCGAAGAAAGCAAATGTTACGTAATATAAACTGTTTTCAAAAAGCTGCCCTAGGCAGTTAGGGGTTCTAAAAGTCAACACATGTAAGCCACATAAATCACGTTTGACAGACTGCAATGATGGTAGAGACAATTTAGTCCATCGAATATAATAAGTAAACTTTACATAAGCAAATCTGAGACGTGTTGCATAGGCGTAGCGAATCGAGCGAAGCTAGCCAATCTAGCCGGAAGTGTAAAGAGCGCGCCCCTACAAGCTAGCGAACCTAGACCCCTAGCGTAGCAAAGCTAGCGGCCTTTGGAGGTCCTACGCTTGCTATTCAAAATGGCCGACATTGTTGTCGGTTTCAAGTTGCAGATGAGAGTTTCTTTGAGCTCCCGTTAAAAAGGAAGTATTGGACCGGCATACAAAGTGGTAAGTATCTTTTAATGATAAGTGTTAAAAATTACTCTATTATTTATGTGGAAACATATTTATTTTGTTGTAGCGGAGCAATTTTAGACAATGTGTAGTCGGGATTGGCGTTTGCCGAGTACGAGCTTTACGATTAAGGCCGGTACAAAGTTGTCTTTTAACGATTGCTATTTAAAATACCCTATTATCAAGGTTGACAAAATATTCACATGTTTAGCGAGAGTAATTTTATAAACAACTTGTTAGCCCCGACAGTATCCTCGAATCTGCAGTCTTTGCGTGTACCGGCCTCTTGTGTGTGTGTGTTTAATTTCTGCTTTCTAGTTCCAAAATTTATGTATCTCAAGTTATGAAAAGGCTAAGGTGGTGATAAAGGTAATTTTTCGAGTGTTATAAATGCCAGAAGAGCTGTTATAATTGGAAGGCTTTAATGATTTTCACAAATAACCAGTATGAAAATATTTGTGCACATTATTGAACTATCCTTCCAACAGAATTAAAATAGTACAACTACCCTATTCTTTGATGTGTTAGAATCAAAGCTTTAAGTTTGAATCTGATACTGTTGCATTTACTAACATATCACTATGTATTCGGTTTTATTTTCCTGTTTTTATTCCTGATTAATTGATTTCATATTTTAACAGAAATGAATGTGGGAAATCAATGGACCAAGGGGGCATTACTTTCCTCATGACACTTATGCTGAACATAAGGAACAATTTGCAATTCCAACTTGAAAAATAGAGGTATGGAAGAGGATTGCTTTGGAAATGGCAGCCTCAGATGCCACTTTGCTCCAGCAGCACTTGAGAAAAAAAATGGAGCAATATGAAAAAATATGGTGAGTTCCTACAAAATCATTGGGCTTTCTGTCTTAGAGGCAACATTTTTCCATAGATCTGAGAAACAAAAACATCACAGGTTTTAAAGGTTGGCAAGTTCTTATTTATTTGTACCACAATTCAATTCATTTAACCCTGTAAACAAGACCCCACCAGTATCAACCAAGCTTAGTAGAGATTTTTTGGTAGCCGGTGTGAAATTAGTCTGGATACATAATGATATGTAAGCATGTTTGGTACTTGTATCCCAACAGGTACAAAGCTATAGTAGATTTCAACAAGAAACGGGCCAGGAAGATCACGATGGAATTCATTCCAGAATGGCTGAAATCTTGGAAGGAGACCCTTCGTTCATCTCACCACTACATCATCATCACTGGGGGTGTAAAAGGTGAGTGAACCATTTATAACATAAATAAGCAAGTAAAGCATAATTCTTGGTATAGCCATATTTAGTAAAACATTGACAGTTTCAAGTATTTAATTGTTTAATGCTTCTTTTCCTACAGGTATTTGGGGAGGGTAGTGACAAAAGTCTGTTCTGCCACAAGAGATGAGTCATAGATATGTAAAAAGCTGTTAGGAACTCTTTGTATTCATGCACTGTTCCAGCAGAGCAGTTACCATGGGCATACAGGCTAGACATATTTGGGTTTCCATGCCCATATATTGGTCATAATTCATTAATATTTATTTTCATAAACACTCTCTCGAGATCTCCAATACCCAGCAATGTGCCACCCTACAAAGAAGCAAGAACAGCAAGGAATGTCTCAGGAGGACTCCTCACCTCTCCCAGTATCGGTTATTAGTACGACCCTACTGAGTAAAGATATTGTCACTGTCTTGATTTTAGTACTAATAAAAAAACTTACACGCCCTTACAAATGTCTTTTTTTTTTCACTTGACTTAAAAACCAAAAATCCTGATTTACCTGATAATCATGTACACAATGAAGCACACTTTGTTTCTACCATGGATTAGTAAAATCAAATGAAAATTTATTATATGATAAACACATTACATGATAATCAAATAGAAATTATAACTGGGAAAAGTGTTGCATCAAAGCTAAACACAAAAAGTGACACTCTAGTTCATTTGAAAAGCACAGAACATGACATGCATTGGTGACAAAAGCAAATTATAAGGATGGTGACAGGAATTAAACACAGCACACTCCTCAATTTACACGAATAAAAACAAATCATGTGGTGATGCAAAGCAAGAGATATGTATAAAAAATCAAAACTTATGCAATGGAAATAATAAAGGTTGCTGGGAGAGAACTGTACACAGTGATGAAAAAATACACAGCCATATGGTGTATGACAATACTTGCTGCTGCTGTGTCAACTTCAGTATGTAGACAACATATAAGCACAACTGCAAATCACACCAATCATAAATATAAATACACATATCATATAATATATGCACATGGTGGACAACTTATTAATGATGGTGACACAAAGACATGTAGACCTCAATTTGCATGGGGAAAGAAATTATGGGTGTTGATACAAAATGGCAAGCGATATTATGCAAAATATTCAAATTATATAATGAAATATAAATGTTGGTGGAAGAGAAAACAGACACTGATGATGGATGCTTTGCTATAGACGTGGTATGGCAAATATAGGTGAATATATTCTGGAGGGTGATTTTGGTGCCAGTAACCACAAGATGGCAAGCAACTTTGTTCTATTGTTGAACCACGTTGCTGTGGCAGATGAGGCTCAATCCAAGCCTGGAGAGCCTGAAAAATTTCACAAAAGATCTCTATGAAAGTTTGTTGTTTATTGTGTGTGTGAGCATTATTATAGATATGTGTAGTGAATACATTTATGCATATATATATATCTTGGACGTTCACATTCCTTAAAATTTGATTTGGCATTTATATTTATATTTCATTAAGTTTATTACATTTTACTTTATTTTATACGTTAACTTACATCAAAGGCGTCCGGCAACATTCGAGTGAGATTTGAACTGTTATTGTCGAGTATCCTGGAACGATGACTTCGAACGAAACCGATATGTGGGCATTGGAATTTTCATTATTGTCCTGATTTACTTTTCAGTGGACAGGTGGGCCGCAAGCTCGATATTTATTTGCGACCGGCTTGGCTACAGCACGGCGGGGTGTAGCTTGCAAAACAAAGACTTTCACTCAAACCTCGCCTTAAGTGGCCATCTTGAAACTCTGGCTTCCGGCTACACTGCGTTGCACAGGAAACCGCTAGCTTTCGCTAACCGCTAGATTCGCTAGGCTAGCTTCGCCGATTCGCTACGTGCTATGCAACACGCCACTGGCACTTGTACGCTCCAAGAGGGATATATGCTTCATTCGTAATTAGTGAGCTACATCAGACAGTTTACATTGGCTGTGCAAGATCTCTACAATGAGGAAGTCAGTTTGTTGTCAAAAACAGATAACCTGGACACCAACTGTCAATTCAGATAGCAGTGCTGACAGAATCACATTGTGAAGGTGTATTAATTCCTTTGGTAATTGCCTTATGTAGATTTCAATATAATGACTGTATAAAACAACCAAAACAAAGAGAAATAGCCATTGATTACATAAAAAATCCTTGCCTTTGTAATTTTTTCAGAAGCAAAACCCAAGAGCAATGAATATATTTGGGGTCATATAGTAATAGTTGTTAGAAGGCAATGCATTCTGCAAGCTGATGATGATGCATACAGACTTAACTGTGCATCACATTTTCATGCAGTTCTTTTATTATGGAGCACACATTCTCACTGATAAAATTCAGCATACTTTCGCAATTCCAACAGGTAGAAACAGCCTCAAATATGACAAATAAAAATACACAAATGACCAGTAATTATACCACTTAATGGGATCATTTAGCACCACGTCAGCAGGAAACTTGATTGTACCATTTTTTTCTTAATATTTTCTAAGTACATACGTAATAGATATATATTCCACTTTTTCATCATAAATTCCCCTGCTCCTCTTAAATTCTCCTTTTGTGCAAGGACTGTCAGGGAAATAAAGCTACTAATGTTGTCGTATACATAACAGAATGTCTGAAAAATGACAACACCAATAACTGTACATATAATCATGCAATATTGAATGTCATGTATTGTTTACCAGTAAGTTGAAATCTCAAACACAATTGGGGTATTGATTTTGTGCAACCACCCACTGTTAAACGTGCATGTAACCAGCAGTATATGGTGTTGATATCGACCAGATGGCCTCCAAAAATTAAATGAAAATTATTATTATCACACACACACACACTCAGAGTACAGCAATAATTGAAAACCAATACCAGAAACCTGATGTTTAAAATTACATTTTTCTTCAAAAGCTGGTCATTCTGAAAAGTTCCAAGTAAGTAATTAAACACAGTCATGCCTGTGTGAAAGTAAGATTGTTTGGACACAACTAAACTGACAGGCAACTTCTTATGTAATCCTTTACCATTGCATAGTAACAAAAAGGATCTGACTTGTGTCTACATGTGTCAAAATGATCTCATATGTAACATTTTGATATCACTTTCAAGGATGTTATAATTTTATAACTACATGCTTTAAATACATTGTTAAATCTTTGAGAGAAGATTAAGTATACTGATAGCCATACAATATTTGAACTGTTATGACAATGGGATCATGCAGATAATACTAACAAACTGACAATCTCTTTAAAAATGCACACAAATGATTTTATTTTCAAATGAAGCGAGTATCCTGATTAAGTATAGTTGCAAGTAGGTCTTTAATCATCTCTGCTACTTGTGTTCAATGATACATGCATTATTTCTCAATTGCTCTTATTATTCTCACTGTTCTTACTTAGAGTGGGAAACAGAATATGAAAATAAGGATGTTTTAATGCTGCCCTTAGATGCTGCCTCTGTACACACTAACTTGTAGACTGTTGTGATTACTGATAATGCAATAAAACATTAACAGATAATATGCGCTACAGAAAAAATAAAAATGCAGTTAACTTGATACAATATGTGGACTTATTTTATTGAAGAGATTACCTGTGCTAGGTAAAAAATTTGCAATTGTTCTTTTATTATGTGTTCACAAAAATACATTGTGATCTGTTTCAATACATTTCTTTGTGTAAAAAGAACACTGAGAAAAAAGAGGTAATTACCTAGACCATACTTTTCTAATTAATGCTAATTTCCTTCCTAGAAAAGAGGTATTTATGAGTTTTGTACATGCACCGAGGCTGTCATAAATAGTCAAAGCAGGAATAATATAAATGTGTTACAATATCACAGTATGGATTGCCAAGAAATTCAAGCTGTTTGCACACTTTTCACTGGACATTTGCACTTTTATGCTCTATTAAGTGGCAAAAAACAATGGGCAACTGTGATACTCGCCCCCAACAATGAAAAAAAGGACATTAACAGTTGATAAAACCCCTTTTCCAAAGATATATCATTGCTTCTATTAGTAATAAAAGAGTAACTTTAAGAAGAAATGTATTTGAGGCAATTCTTGTAACTTATCTGAGTCATGCAGCTACGTGAACATGTTTTCACTTGTTTTCAGACAGGAAAACTGCTTTATCTGGTTACAATGAAAACTGCCATGGATAAAAAATTATGCATAGATGCATAATATTATTATGAAGGCATTTGTAAAAACAATATCCAGTTTATCAGAACTTTCTTAAGATATTTCAACAGTAATAATGAAGGTGAAATCGCCACAGATAACATAACTCTGTATTCACTGTGGTAATGTCAGAGCTTTGGGTACTGGACATTTTTCCAGACCATCCTTTAGCTCACCAAAGAACAAACAAAACTTTTTCTGATAGACTTAGCTAATTGTAAAGCTCAATGCCTGCTTCTACCATCAAGTCCATCCTATACGAAGTATCATGTAAGACACAGTCTAGTGCCTCACAGTCACCATCATGAAATATGCACACAACGCATATGTGGATGAAATCAGGACTATGAGAAAAAAAGTATCAGAACAGGTCCATGACAGTTACTGTCCGGAAACGGATGGTCAGCGCGACAATGATCTTTAGCTTTGCAGTCTACTTTTTAGCATTTAATTTATTCATCCCTTCACTGGTATCAAATGGCGCGCCTGTCAAGCTTCTCCTCCAGAACTGGTTGTCGAGGAGGGTGGACAGGTGGATATAGATGCATCGACTCACCAGGCTCATTTCTGAGGTCTGCCTTGATCAGCTGCATGCCAGTTTTGCATGTATGGCAAGTCTGTTATACCCAGCCAGTATTTTTCTGTCTACCCTACCCGATCAGTTTTGACCACACGTCCATGTACCCTGACGTACGATATTGAAAGATGTGATGTCGTACAGGTAACACCGCAGAACCAGACCGGGACATCGCTTTGTTGTTCTGAGAAAAGATATTGGGGTTACCACTAAAAGTGTTGAAAATGAGGCACGCGTCTTAGTCTCATGTTGCATAATGACTATTCAGACCAAGCTATCTGCACACTTACAACGGTGCTTTACTGTTTTCAAGACCCTAACTGCAAACCAGCCTAGTGGTCCATCTTGGTGGCAACCACACTTAGGATGTCTTATATTGGTCTTATGCTCAATTGATGACAGGGACGTCTGTCATACTCGGACTGCGTTCTCTTTAATCATCACATCACCATTCGATTCATTGGAACTAGCCCAACTTGGAGCAAGCAAGCCCACTCGTAGGAGACCTACAGTTCCTCTCGTCGGGTATACAATGAGACGTACAGCGGCGAAGTCTCCAACGCTTCCGATCCCGTGGGTGGACATCAAAATTAACTCATGGTCGCCGGTCGCCAAGCGATTCTTTGGTTTTTCTCGACGATGACTGCCATCTGCATACATTGTACGAAGCGTCTTTGGCAATGTCATGCCAAGAATCAACCATGTCAGCTTCCATCATTTTGATGATGGTGAAAAGGGTTTGTGGTGACTGCGCAACGGACTACATTCATTTGTTGTGTTCTCTGTCGGAGATTCGGAGAGTCCCCTAAAGCACTTTATTTTTGAACGCCTGGATCCGTCGCACGGACTCGATGAGAAATGTGCACGCCATACATCGCAATAGAGACAACTAGGGACTTCATAGCTTAAATAGGTGCCAAATCTGATTCTCCTGCCTATAAACTGGTGAGCCCTGGCCATCTTACTCCGATCGTGAGCGAATGCCGGCGCGCACAGCTATCATCACTGGAATTAATCGCGTCTAGGTCTGAGCCTTCTTTAGTTAAAACTCCGTTCGTGTGGATCTTCACTCTATACTACCAGACCCAGTGGTGTTCACCATGACTTCAATGCTCTTGTCCGTGCTGCTTTGCTTCTCATAAGCGTTCGCGGTGGTATGAGCTTGTAGTCAGATCCTGTAATTTGGTGTTGTTACTGGACATCAGACCGATCTCGTCGCAAGTTAGCATTGTTAAGTAGCGGGCTCCCTCCGATGGACACAAAGATGTGTGTTCCTGAAGTGCATCATGCAGGAAAAGACCTCACTCAGTGTTAGAGAGTACCGCACTCCTTGGAGCCGTCGTACAGCGCTTAATATCACTGCTAAATAAGTGGAAACTACACAACTTGGAAGATGCGCCTCGATTGCAGAAGAAAAAAGACTGTGCGAGAAAGAGAGTGCACACGAAAAAAAAACATTATAGGAAGAAATATTTTACATTGTTGCACCATCACTATGCCATAATCGGGTGCCCTACATACCCCTTATACATAGAAGAAAGTCAGAGGGAACTAGCAATGTCTCATATGAGTTGTGCTTGTAAAAAAAAAGCACACTTAGATGTGTCTTAGCATCCAGTTATGGTGAAATTGACCTTAGGGATAGGATGGTAAGTGCATTAAGTCAAATAAGAAAACACACAAAGTCTTGAAATTACATATGATAAATATATATAGTTCTCTTATTTTTCACTAGAATTAAAAAAGTCTCTTCAGTATTGAAATCCACTGACTCTTATCTCAGAATTGTGTATATTAATGATTCCACAGACATTGCTGCCTTTCACTTTTGCCTTTATTGTTTAGACCGCCTTTGGAAAAAACTGACTTTTAATTTTATTGTTCGTAAGGTGTTTCATATATATATATATATATCTCTTACTATAGGTACTATCTATAATACACTAGGGTACTAGGATGGCCTTGATGGTAGAAGCAGCTTCTCAATTTAGCTAAGTCTAACAGAAAAAAGTTTTGTTGTTCTTTGGTGCAGCTAAAGGATGGTCACTCCTGGAAAAATGTCCAGTACCCAAAGCTCTGACATTACCACAGTGAATACAGAGTTATGTTAATCTGTGCGATTTCACCTTCATTAATACTGTTGAATATCTTAAGAAAAGTTCTGATAAACTGGATATTGTTTTTTACAAATGCCTTCATAATAATATTTATTGCATCTATGCATAATTTTTTATCCATGGCAGTTTCATTGTAACCAGATAAAGCAGTTTTCCTGTCTGAAAACAAGTGAAAACATGTTCACGTAGCTGCATGACTCAGATAAGTTACAAGAATTGCCTCAAAATACATTTCTTCTTAAAGTTACTCTTTTATTACTAATAGAAGCAATGATATATCTTTGGAAAAAGGGGTTTTATCAACTGTTAATGTCCTTTTTTCATTGTTGGGGGCGAGTATCACAGTTGAGAATAATAAGAGCAATTGAGAATAATGCATGTATCATTGAACACAAGTAGCAGAGATGATTAAAGCACCTACTTGCAACTATACTTAATCAGGATTACTCGCTTCATTTGAAAATAAAATCATTTGTGTGCATTTTTAAAGAGATTGTCAGTTTGTTAGTATTATCTGCATGATCCCATTGTCATAACAGTTCAAATATTGTATGGCTATCAGTATACTTAATCTTCTTCTCAAAGATTTAACAATGTATTTAAAGCATGTAGTTATAAAATTATAACATCCTTGAAAGTGATATCAAAATGTTTACATATGAGATCATTTTGACACATGTAGACACAAGCAGATCCTTTTGTTACTATGAATGGTAAAGGATTACATAAAAAGTTGCCTGTCACTTTAGTTGTGTCCAAACAAATCTTACTTTCACACAGGCATGACTGTGTATAATTACTTGCCATGGAACCTTTCCGAATGACTGGCTTTGAAGAAAAATGTAATTTTTATACATCGGTTTCTGGTATTGTTTTCAATTA
This sequence comes from Pomacea canaliculata, assembly GCF_003073045.1. Taxonomy (NCBI): domain Eukaryota; kingdom Metazoa; phylum Mollusca; class Gastropoda; order Architaenioglossa; family Ampullariidae; genus Pomacea; species Pomacea canaliculata. Next base: position 9,201,152 of record NC_037603.1, read on the forward strand.
TTGCTGTACTCTGTGTGTGTGTGTGTGATAATAATAATTTTCATTTAATTTTTGGGAGGCCATCTGGTCGATATCAACACCATATACTGCTGGTTACATGCACGTTAACAGTGGGTGGTTGCACAAAATCAATACCCCAATTGTGTTTGAGATTTCAACTTACTGGTAAACAATACAATGACATTCAATATTGCATGATTATATGTACAGTTATGGTGTTGTCATTTTCAGACATTCTGTTATGTTTATGACAACATTAGTAGCTTTATTTCCCTGACAGTCCTTGCACAAAAGGTGAATTTAAGCGGAGCAGGGGAATTTATGATGAAAAAGTGAAATATATATCTATTACGTATGTACTTATAATATGCTAAGAAAAAAATGGTACAGGCCTTGCACACTTTTGTTATTACATTGTTCACAATCAGGTTTACTGCTGACGTGGTGCTAAATGATCCCATTAAGGGGTATGATTACTGGTCATATGTGTATTTTTATTTGTCATATTTGAGGCTGTTTCTGTCTGTTGGAATTGCGAAAGCATGCTAAATTTTTATCAGAGAGAATGTGTGCTGCATATAAAAGAACTGCATGAACATGTAATGCACAGTTTAAGTCTGTATGCATCATCATCAGCTTGCAAAAATGATTGCCTTCTAACAACCATTACTAGATGACCCCAAAATATATATTTATTTCTCTTGGGTTTTGCATCTGAAAAAAATTTAAAAAGCAAGGATTATGTAAATCAATGGCTATTTCTCTTTGTTTTGGTTGTTATACAGTCCTATTAATATTGAAACCTACATAAGGCAATTACCAAAGGAATTATACACCTTCACAATGTGATTCTGTCAGCACTGCTATCTGAATTGACAGTTGGTGTCCAGGTTATCTTGTTTTGACAAACTGACTTCCTCATTGTAGAGATCTTGCAAAGCCAATGTAACTGTCTGATAGCTCACTAATTACGAATGAAGCATATACCTCTTGGAGCCGTACAAGTGGTCAGGTTTGTTTATGTAAAGTTTACTTATTATATTCGATGGATTAAATTGTTTCTACCATCATTGCAGTCCGTCAAACGTGATTTATGTGGCTTACATGTGTTGACTTTTAGAACCCCTAACTGCCCTAGCAGCTTTTTGAAAACAGTTTATATTTACGTACATTTGCTTTCTTCGCTTCCATTTTATTCGCCTTCCAAAATCAATATATATAAATAAAATACTGGCGCCATAAAAAGTCTCCTAAGAGTTACAGCCCTTGTTGTACAGCAGATTAAAAAGTTTTATCTGCGCCACAACCCAATAATTATAATGTATTATGGTATGCTACTGAATTCAAGCTGATATTTAAAAAATTGCGTTAAAATAAGATAATCCCAATAGGACTCAATAAATAACATAAGAAAACGCCTGAAGTAATTATTCCGTACTGTTTCTGTGTGACCCACGCAGTTTTTATTCCATAGTTACTGACCCAAGTATTTAAGTAATTTCATTAAGATCTATATTTTCTTAATTTATGTATGCTATTGAATTACAGCTGACGGAGAAAATAATTGCACTTATGATTAAACACGTTTCGAAAGGTTCTTTGAAAGAGCATTTAAGCAGGTATAATATATATCGTTCGCTGCCTCAGTTTACAGCAGACGACGCAATGTTGTTATGAACCCTGCATTTGTTTTGGTTGTTGTTGTTTGTTTGTTTTTTTTTGGGGGGGGATGGTAGACGTGATTTTATTAAGATCTATTTACTCGACTTATTATATATATATAAGATGCCTATAATAGCGAATTCCTATGACAAGAGAAAGGAGAAATATAAACAATCCCGATATCGTGAATGTGAAACCGGAAGTTCGACTTTAACGTTTAAATATCGCTGAATATTTGTTTACAAAATTTGTGTTTACCACGTCTCCACCTACACAACATTACAGTAAAACATGAAAACGACTATGTCAAACAAAAATGACAAGGTCTATGCAGCATCGACTGAATGGCAAAAGGCCACAAAGCGAGTCGCCACATTGGATGTAAGCTAGCGTAGCTGTGCACTGTGATTGGTAGAAGTCTGGAGTATGGCAACATACACTCTGACCGTGGGCCGATGTCTTGTGGTCACTCGGCCACTCTGGCGGTACTCTCACCGTACTGAGTGGGGATACACCCAGGCGGATAAGGTGGTGTGTGTGTCTGTGTGTGTGTGTCTGTGTCTGTGTGTCTGTGTGTGTGTGTGTCTGTGTGCGTGAGAGAGAGAGAAGGTCAATGTCCACTCGCTTTGTCGGTTCATTGAACGCTGATGAAGGGAGTTGATGAGGTTTTGAAGTGACGCCAGGCCGGCCATCCATTTAACCCTCGCCGCGAAATCCTCGAGCACATCCGGGCCGTCGTCTGCTGGCCTGACGTCGTTATCGCCTGGCGGTGAAGTCACACGTACAGCAGGTGAAGCAGTGCCCACAGCGCCACCACCACCCTGGCGGCCAACAGGTGGCGGAGACAGTCTTCTACCCACACCCGACACAGTCTTCTACCCACACCCGGCACAGTCTTCTACCCACACCCGACACAGTCTTCTACCCACACCGACACACCCTTCAACATCTTCGCCCATCAAGGTTCCTGACAGCATCATCACCACTAGCATCCACTGGTCGCCCCCTCCCATCATTGAAATACAGTGATACGTGTATACTAGTGATACATCTACATCTACACTGAGATACAGTGATATACTAGTGATACATCTACATCTACACTGAGATACAGTGATATACTAGTGATACATCTACATCTACACTGAGATACAGTGATATACTAGTGATACATCTACACTGAAATACTAATGACACAGTGAAGCTGTGACATTGTAGTGACATAGTGACACAGTGAACCTAGAATATTGTAGTGACATACTGACACAGTGAACCTGTGACATTGTAGTGACATACTGACACAGTGAACCTGTGACATTCTAGTGCCTAGTGACACTGTAGTGACAGCACAACTTACATGTAGAAGAATGTAGAAGACAGACTACACTCTCAGCAGTCCTACAGAAACTAGAAATAGCCGAAACTCTTTGGTTCGCTGGTCACCACAGACATGAACCATCAACGTCCACGTGTGTCAGCAGGGTCATGGTGTAGAGGTCGCCATACTCGCTTCACACATCACGTGACAGCTAACCGAGTGTCCACCTACAACCTGTAGATGTATGACACCTACAGGACTGCTGTTGACTTGTCTCTCACCTGGACACCCCGAGCACCGCCAGCTGCTAGGACTGTGGTGAGGTGCTCGTGCGGACCTTGACACCTGCACCGTCTGAGTTAGGGACACAGGCTGACCTTAGCTCGTGGACACAGCCTGTCACGACCCTGGCTCTCGTCACGAGATGCTCCTGTGAATGTCCGGTCACTATGCTAGTCCTCTACAATAACGAGATTATTATTTATTCGTCACGATTTTTATTCTATTTTATTTGTATTCACACTTTTATTTGTGACGATCATTGCCAACCTGTTGTTGTCGTCCTCAGACCGTGCTGGTCCTTGTCAGAGATGGCGGCGCTGTTGCTGTTGCTGTTGCTGTCGGTGCCGGTGCCGGTGGTGCTGGCCTCAGAATCCTTACATACCACAGACCCGAGGGCGTCCCAGTGTGAACCGCCTGACCGCCGTGCGTCACACACCTTGACGTTTCCTTGGCAACGCCTGCGAACCACATCGAGGCTTTTGTTGGCGCCACATGAGTGCAGCGGTAACTCCAGCATACATTAATTATTCCCCTTCTCTCTTGCATCGCATATAATCTCCCTTATAAATAAGTTATCGTTCTTCTTCTATGCGGAGACGTGATTTCCGTTGTCGGAAGCGACAGTTGGAGCCGGGAGGAGAGAGAGAGAGAAAGGGGTGGGGGGCGTGGCCGAGAGGGCGCTGTGAGCTGTAAGAAGAATAACAGGCAGGCAGTGCATGGGTTGTCAGTCCTGCACTCTTTCATTAGACTTAATCTCTCATACACAAATGCATTTGGAAGGGAGGGAGTGCCGGAGCCAAGGGTGGGAGGGCTGCAGGGAGGTGCAGCAGGAAGGGGGAGTGTTGCAGCAAGACGACGCTGCAGGATACTGCCGTGCTTGCCAGTCCCTGTCCGACCGGCCGTCCAGCACGCGAGGCCCGACACGCCCTGCAGAACAAAAGCCCGGGGCTGCGAGATCAGCAGACCGTGACAGGAAGGTTAGAAAAACTCGGCATCTTAAGCAACCTCTCGTGAATAGCTGATCTCTTTCAGCCGCTCTGGTCCAGTGCTTCCTTTCAGGCGGACTGCTTCAAGCCCTCCAGCCGGCCGGCCAGCAGCCCCGCCCCCCAACCCTAGTCCATGCCAGACCAGACGGGGGGGCCAGGCGCGAGCAGCCGCACGACCTGACGCTTCCAACTGAACCAGAAGCGCACGTGACAGGTCACATGATACGACCCGTCGTCTGTGTAAGGATTCTGATTGCCATTAGGGAGTTTCTTACAAAGAGTGTTCCGCCATTTATTATCCCCCCACCCCGGCAAGATGACATCCCAGTGTCAGCCATTCATTATACCTCCCTCCCCCGGTGTGGAGGCCAACACACGGAGCACATCTTGAGGTGTGACGTCACAGCCTCCATGTCACCTGCAAAATAACACCTTGGTAACCGTCACCTAACACACCTACTGTCTTGTTTACACCTCGACACACCTACTGTCTTGTTTACACCTCAACACACCTACTGCCTTGTTTACACCTCGACACACCTACTGTCTTGTTTACACCTCAACACACCTACTGCCTTGTTTACACCTTGACACACCTACTGTCTTGTTTACACACAGACACACCTACTGTCTTGTTTACACCTTGACACACCTACTGCCTTGTTTACACACAGACACACCTACTGTCTTGTTTACACCTCGACACACCTACTGTCTTGTTTACACCTCGACACACCTACTGTCTTGTTTACACCTAACACACCTACTGTCTTGTTTACACCTCGACACACCTACTGTCTTGTTTACACCTCAACACACCTACTGTCTTGGTTACACCTAACACACCTGCTGTCTTGTTTACACCTCAACACACCTACTGTCTTGTTTACACCTCGACACACCTACTGTCTTGTTTACACCTCAACACACCTACTGTCTTGTTTACACCTCAACACACCTACTGCCTTGTTTACACCTAACACACCTACTGTCTTGTTTACACCTCAACACACCTACTGTCTTGTTTACACCTCAACACACCTACTGTCTTGTTTACACCTCAACACACCTACTGTCTTGTTTACACCTAACACACCTGCTGTCTTGTTTACACCTCAACACACCTACTGCCTTGTTTACACCTAGAAACGTTCACTACGTGAATACTTACAATAGTGCTTACACCCAAGTGTAGCGGAGACTGCACTGTTCACACCCAGGTAAACCTAACCCCAGGTACGTTTATGTAACACCAGGTACTATCTATACCGAGAGCACTCTGTGACCCTTGTACATTGCTGCTATTTAATTAAAGTACCGGTGTCTCCCCCTACTGTAATCTTTAGATACTAAGCGTGTCTCAGATGCCGTTAACGGATGGCCGTTGAAAATGAAGAAACTCAAACAAAATATTCGACAACTGTTGTTTGTGTGTCGCTTGTCATAGGTACAAACCGTTACAAACAGGGAGGGGCAGTCACAGGGGTCACAGGACCATCTGGTGTTGGGGACAGTTTCAGCAGCAGGCTGCTACTGGAGTTTCAAAGCATCAAATGTCAGAGTTTGAGGAAGATGTGGATGGCGTGGAGGAGTCAGACATGGCCGCGCTGAGCCCTCCACGTGCAGCAAGTGTTGGGAGGAGACGAAGACAGGACAAGAAGTGCGGCTATGGGCCTGCATGGCAGCAGTTAACCCCGGCCTGCCTCATGGCGAGCAGAGATTAACAATGGCCGTCTTCATTGACAGCCGGTGTGTGAAGCAGTCTCATCACGACTCCAGTCACACAGGTGGAGCGTGAAGGAATCTCCGCACAAAGGAGCGTGACATGTTTGCACACGGCACGTGGCTGATCGATGGCCGCTTGTTCCCTCCTCCCTTCTTCCGCCGACTCCCCCTTCTCCCCGCGGTGGGTACCTCCCTACCCCCCCCCGACTATTCCCCCCTTCCCGCGTGGTGGGTAATCCCACGACTCTCCCCTCTCCCCCTCCATTGGTATCTCACTACCCCCCCCGACTCCCCACCCGACACTAGGAACGAAAGAAGTCACATCCCCTGTTGACGACAGGTGCCCTGACATGCCAGCCCTCACGGGAGCACGTGCTGGGACCAGGAGGAGGGAGGGACAAGCTCGTCTGGCAGCAAGAATCTTGTCCGCGGCTGCCGGTCACATGAAAGAACTCAGGGCCACGAGCCGCCATTGTTACACACAAGATGGGGGAAGATCCGGGGTGGGTCTATCGGCTCTACACAACCATTGTTAGCTGCAAGACGTCTTTGGAATGGATGGGGGAGTGCAGCACCCTCCACCCACCCGCCATCTTCTCGTTCTTTGGTCTGCGGACCTCATCGTCAGTCCATCCACCTGCAGGGTGGACAACACAACACGTGCGCCACCTCCTACCCACAGGTGTCTAAGCTGCATTGCTGTCTGTGTGTTTGTTGTCGTCTTAGGTAAAGTCAGACAACTACCCGCCATTTGTGTACCCAGCTACCCGTAAACTTCTCAACGGGAGCTGCCCGAAAATAACGTTTTTACACTTATTTCTAACATAGATTTATGGAAAATATACCAGAGATATTTTATAAAATATATATTACCAAACATATCGACGTGACTTCATCTAATTTAACATTTTGTGACTAAATATAAATTGTATTTACACTCACTGAGATTTCACTCACGATGCTTTCACTCATTATATATTATGTGAGATATATATTATGTGAGATATATTATGTGAGATATATATTATGTGAGATATATTATGTGAGATATATATTATGTGAGATATATTATGTGAGATATATTATGTGAGATATATTATGTGAGATATGTTATGTGAGATATATTATGTGAGATATATTATGTGAGATATGTTATGTGAGATATATTATGTGAGATATATTATGTGAGATATATTATGAGATATATTATGTGAGATATATTATGTGAGATATGTTATGTGAGATATATTATGTGAGATATATTATGTGAGATATGTTATGTAAGATATATTATGTGAGATATATTATGTGAGATATATTATGTGAGATATATTATGTTATGTGAGATATATTATGTGAGATATATTATGTGAGATATATTATGTGAGATATATTATGTGAGATATATTATGTGAAAAATATTATGTGAGATATATTATGTGAGATATATTATGTGAGATATAGTATGTGAGATATATTATGTAACCCTGAATTAGTGAGATATGTAATGTTATATTAATGTGAGATATATTTATGTGAGATATATTATGTGCCCTGCTACAAATGCTGCCGACATTCAGGTGGCGCTACGAATGACTCGGTGATGGTCTCAACTGTTGTCACCTGCATCACGTGACAGTCAACTCACTCCCTGACTTCCCCACACCTTTCACGACCACTGCACCCTGTCCACCATAGAAGGCCCTGTACACAGGAGATGACTGTGGTGCCGGGTATCAGCACCCAGCTGCACCACACTACCAACAGGTGGGAGGGTGGCAATGGGCAGCAGCACTGAGAGGAATATGTCCGGGGCCCGGGGGGCCACAACAGTAAACCTCCTGGCAGCAATGAAATGGCGACACTTGCCCCGGGTGGCTGTCACTGCGTGTATGTATAGCCGCGCATGATACACAGCTGGTGCTCCATGAAATGTCACGTGTAGCTGTCACACGTGAAATATTCCTGCCATGCGCAGTCACGCGCTTCTTCAGTCAAAGTCCCGCGTGCTGCTCACCTTCCAAACACACGGACGCCACAGCATTGGGTAGATTGTCGGGTATACATACAATGCAGTGTGCAGTCAGTCAGCCACATCCCTACAGGAGCACCCGTCACCCTTCCACGACATCTGACCCTCTGTCGGTACACACACAAGACGAGAGGCGCAAGGAACCTTTGACATGGAGGCAAGTGCTGACCACCCGAGACACGAGTGTCCTGGGTGAGGGATGGAGAGAGAGAGAGAGATGTGGGTATTCTGCTTTAAGGATGGTGACAGAGATACGGTGTGGTGGGTTAGGGATGGAGAGAGAGATACGGGTGTGGTGGGTTAGGACACCCTATTAGAGAACAGGTCATCTGAGGTGACAGCCTGCCCCGAGGTTTGACTCCCTGCTCACCAGCAGTTCCTACATTTCTCAAGACTCTACCCAACGGTCGATGTTTGTGACTGTCTGTCTCTGTGATGTGATGTTTGTCAATACTGTGTACAGTATGTCTGTGTCACTGTGCCAAAGTGCTTCTCAGAATTTAAAGTTATAATTCGTTTGTTATACTGACAATATTTGTGTGTTGTGCCTGATCACGTGACCCGCACACGTCCCCTGCATACACATACATAAATAAAAGAAAGACATGTAAGTGGCGATACAAGTCAAACTCAGTTACTTTCTGTTGTTGTTGTTGTTGTTGTTGTTGTTGTTGTTGTTGACACTAACCCTTACTCTGTTTTACTGGACATTAAAAGTCTTGAGAAGGCCGTGTGTGGACTGAGAGCTGTGTGGCAGTAGCAGTGAGCCTGTCGGGAAGCTTTGGTGGTGATGGCGAAGTTTAGTTTGTTGTTTGTGCCATCTACAGGTGCATGTACACCATGTTGACAACGACAAGCAGTGGGCGTGTCTCCCACAAACCATGAAGAGGGCCACGTGATGTCACTTGTGGTGGCCCACAGTCATGTGAGTAACCGACTCTACCATCAACAGCGACACAAGCTTTCTAGGGGCTGGGAAGGCCTGCAGCACCTCCAGCAGTTGTACAAGGTGTGGGAGGGACTGAAGACGCTCTGGCAGTTGTACAAGTTCTGTGGGGGTCCTTAGTACCTCTGTGAGGGCCTGTGGGATCACTGTGTGGGCCTGTGGGATCACTGTGTGGGCCTGTGGGATCTCTGTGTGAGATGTACAATCTCTGTGTGGGCCTGTAGGATCTCTGTGTGGGCCTGTAGGATCTCTGTGAGGGCCTGTGGCATCTCTGTGTGAGATGTACGATCTCTGTGAGGGCCTGTGGCATCTCTCTGAGGGCCTGTGGGATCACTGTGTGGGCCTGTGGCATCTCTGTGTGAGATGTACGATCTCTGTGAGGGCCTGTGGCATCTCTGTGATGGCCTGTGGGATCACTGTGTGGGCCTGTGGGATCACTGTGTGGGCCTGTGGCATCTCTGTGTGAGATGTACGATCTCTGTGAGGGCCTGTGGCATCTCTGTGAGGGCCTGTAGGATCTCTGTGTGGGCCTGTAGGATCTCTGTGTGGGCCTGTGACATCTCTGTGAGGGCCTGTAGCTGTGATAGGAGACGCGGCACCACTACACTTGCAGTGGGAGGAGCAGTGCGGCATTGTGTTACTACCTCAGCTCACGCACTTCAAAGGAAGCCGCCAGTCGGGAGGTAAAGGGGACTTGGTTATTGCCTGCAGGGTCCGCATGCAGCCAGTAGCTGAATAATTCATGCTGCACTGCGCTGTGTCGCCATCGCGGCAAGTAACGACTCGTGAACCAATCAAACTGCGGAATTCATTTTTTTAAAAAGGTGAGGAGACGGAGGTGAGTAGGGAGGGGACTTGTTCTCCACACGCCATCAAACAAGAGGTTGGTGAAGCGTGCCAGACAGTCCGGCCACGTGTTTGTGTACTGGAAATCGATGGCCAGACACACTTTCTGTACAGTTTGAAATTCGATATCGTCTAGGACGACCTGACATCCGGGCATTGGACAAAGTGATAGTCTCGGTAAGGCTCGCGCATGCGTGGCGCGGTCACATGGTCACACGGTCACACTGTCACACTGTCACGCGGTCACACTGTCACGTGCCTTGTGTGGTCAGCACGTCCAGTGCACTCTGCTCCCCCTGCACACGATCAGTGCATCTATCGTATCTCCCCTCCTCCTCATCTTCGTGTGTGGTGTGGTCCACCCTTCATGGTCTTGTGTCTACCATCCACACAGCACAGTCCCAGCATCCCACTGGGTGTCTAGTACTGACTAGTACTACGCTAACCCTTTGCTGCTCCCCCTGACTAGCTATGCAGGCTATCCTACCTGTGGCTGACAGTACTACCTGTTTACTACCCATCATCAGTTTCTCTGCCTCGTGTTTACACGTCAGGTACCCAGCACCACCCGCACAACCTGTCACTATAAACACTGTCAGCCACTAAATATGTCTAGCTCAACATGTTGTATACAAAGGTTTAGAAGAAATCACACACCAAAATTATAAAATGTTTTGCCCAAATAATTTTAAACTAGACAAAACCGTTTAAGGGTTACTTCCGCTCCCATGAGAACAGCCGCTTAAGATGGCGGCTGCTAGATAATGTGAAGATGACTAAAGGTAAATGTTTCCTACACGATGGATCTAGAATAAATTCTGAAAGACTGAGTAAATTGTTTAGTTGCCAAATTAACAACTTGTATAATAAATAATAAATTATTTCCACGTGTCGATGTGATGACGAGAGCAGAGAGAGTGGGATGTGACAGATGACCACGTGACTCCACATGACGACTGCCAATAAACGACTCAACTTCAAACAGTCAAAATGTCTCTTGCAAAAAAGGCCATGATAATGTATACTGGTAAGCTGTGTAGCCAAATGTTGCTAATTGAAAGTTGATTACAAGACTGAGTTGACGGATGTTGCAAGTGCTTCAGCCACAATTATTGTAAGTGACACGTGTCACTGCCATCCCCTCCATTATCCTAGCGATGTCGGCTTGTTACCACTTCCAGGTCTTCCCCGAAGATGACTGGAATAGTTGCACCTATCTCAAAATAAAACCATTTCAGTGTAATGTCCATTGTAACACAGGATTGAGTGAAGAATAAGATGAGAATAAAATACTTGACAGGCAGAAACACGCACGTGCGTCGTTACACGTGTAAGACATCGCATGACATCACGACATAATGAGACTTTAATGAAAGTACCCGAGATTACACACTACTGCTCTACCACCGTACTACAGGTACCTACACACAGCAAAGACAAACTGATTATCCCGAGATTAGCAAGTGCTTAACCCCAGTGTTACACAGTGTTATCTCTGTAGACAACATCTGTCTTTACACTAAGTGTTTGACTCCTACATTACACAGTCTTATCTCTGTAGACAACATCTGTCTTTACACTAAGTGTTTGACTCCTACATTACACAGTGCTATCTCTGTAGACAACATCTGTCTTTACACTAAAGTGTTTGACTCCTACATTACACAGTGTTATCTCTGTAAGACAACATCTGTCCTTTACACAATGTTTGACTCCTACATTACAGTGTTATCTCTGTAGAAACATCTCTATTTCCCAATGTTACAAAGTGTTTGACTCCTACATTACACAGTGTTATCTCTGTAGACAACATCTCTATTTCCACAATGTTACAAAGTGTTTGACTCCTACATTACACATTGCTATCTCTGTAGACAACATCTGTCTTTACACTAAAGTGTTTGACTCCTACATTACACAGTGTTATCTCTGTAGACAACATCTCTATTTCCCCAATGTTACAAAGTGTTTGACTCCTACATTACACAGTGTTATCTCTGTAGACAACATCTCTATTTCCACAATGTTACAAAGTGTTTGACTCCTACATTACACAGCGCTATCTCTGTAGACAACATCTATTACCCCAATGTTACAAAGTGTTTGACTCCTACATTACACAGTGTTATCTCTGTAGACAACATCTGTCTTTACACTAAAGTGTTTGACTCCTACATTACACAGTCTTATCTCTGTAGACAACATCTGTCTTTACACTAAGTGTTTGACTCCTACATTACACAGTCTTATCTCTGTAGACAACATCTATTTCCCCCAATGTTACAAAGTGTTTGACCCCTACATTACACAGTCTTATCTCTGTAGACAACATCTATTTCCCCCAATGTTACAAAGTGTTTTTTGACTCCTACATTACACAGTGTTATCTCTGTAGACAACATCTGTCTTTACACTAAGTGTTTGACTCCTACATTACACAGCGCATCTCTGTAGACAACATCTATTACCCAATGTTACAAAAGTGTTTGACTCCTACATTACACAGTCTTATCTCTGTAGACAACATCTGTCTTTACACTAAGTGTTGACTCCTTACATTACAACAGTCTTATCTCTGTAGACAACATCTGTCTTTACACTAAGTGTTTGACTCCTACATTACACAGTCTTATCTCTGTAGACAACATCTATTTCCCCCAATGTTACAAAGTGTTTGACTCCTACATTACACAGTGCTATCTCTGTAGACAACATCTATTTCCCCAATGTTACAAAGTGTTTGACTCCTACATTACACAGTGTTATCTCTGTAGACAACATCTATTACCCCAATGTTACAAAGTGTTTGACTCCTACATTACACAGTCTTATCTCTGTAGACAACATCTGTCTTTACACTAAGTGTTTGACTCCTACATTACACAGTCTTATCTCTGTAGACAACATCTGTCTTTACACTAAGTGTTTGACTCCTACATTACACAGTCTTATCTCTGTAGACAACATCTATTTCCCCCAATGTTACAAAGTGTTTGACTCCTACATTACACAGTCTTATCTCTGTAGACAACATCTATTTCCCCCAATGTTACAAAGTGTTTGACTCCTACATTACACAGTGTTATCTCTGTAGACAACATCTGTCTTTACACTAAGTGTTTGACTCCTACATTACACAGTGCTATCTCTGTAGACAACATCTATTTCCCCAATGTTACAAAGTGTTTGACTCCTACATTACACAGCGCTATCTCTGTAGACAACATCTATTTCCCCCGATGTTACCAAGTGTTTTGCTCATACATTACGTAGTGTTATCCATTAAGACAACATCTCTATTTTTCCCGGCATTACAGAGCTTCTCCTCAACATTACTGATGGCCCACTGCCCCAGACATTACACACTGCTCCCCCCTACAGCCCACCCCGAGACTACAGTCACAAAAACTACAGGCTGCTCCTCCCACCTTCTGGACTACCACCGTCCTCCGTCACACCCACACCCTCACACCCGAGACACGCTGCTACACCCCAGAGATTACAGATTACAGATTACACCTCAGGAGATTACAGATTACACCACAGAGATTACAGATTACAGATTACACCTCAGATTACAGGTTACCCCGTGCTTGTGAATCTTGATCACACTTTACCCTCCCCGTGCACACGACCAGACTACAGGCTGCTGGGAAGTCTTCATGACATATTAGCGGGAGTCAGTTACCAGGGGAGACAAATCTATCGGTTCCCCAGCGCGTCACAGCCACCCCCACCCACCCCACCCCCACTGGCAGTAATGCGCGTGCTAACAAGCACACTGGCGGCTAATTTACATGGGAATGTTTCAGACAGAAGCAAACCTCACGCTGGCCAAACACAGTGAGAACTGCCAGCAGCCATGACCGCCCTGTAAGTGCTCCGTGTTCTCTCCCTTTGTCAGGGGCCACAACTCGCCCTTCATGTGATGCCATCATTCTCTGTCTCAAGCACGTGACTTGCCTGCAAGTGGAGCTGCTGGCCGCCATCAGCACGTGCCAATATTTGCCGACATGTGTACGATTAATCGAGACAAACAGCGCGCAACACCGTTGCTAACGGACAAGCCACCCGACAAAAGCCACAATGAGGTCCAATATGGCCGCTCGTCATCCACGTTTGAATGAAGCCATGTTTGGACAAAACCGTGCGTGAATGGAGTCGGCGAGAGTATAGCAAGTAACATCGCCATGAAGCCGACTCTCCCCCACAACAGTTGTAAGCGATACCCGGCTTCAGCGCCGAGATGAACCACCCCGGCCACCCGCCCCGTGTGAAGGGATGGGCAACAGAGAGAACAAGCAAGTCCCACTGGGGCCATCAGCCAGCCACCAAGTCACCCACCCACAGAATGACAGTCACACGTACCTCTTGGTCAAAGTCACACACAATGACATTCACACTTGTCTTGTACAACCCATAGACACATTCACATTCACACTTCTCTTTGTCCACCTCTATCCTAACCGTTGAGACTACTTGCAGACTAACTGCAGACTGATGAAAGACGACATCGCAATGGTGCTTGTAAACTAATTACCGTCTCATGATACGACGACTCGTGCGATCAGCTGTGGCAAGGAAGTCTGGGTGTGATGTTTGTCTCACTTAGCAAGTGTGGGTGTGATGTTTGTCACTTCCTGTAAGGAAGTCTGGGTGTGATGTTTGTCACTTCCTGTAAGGAAGTCTGGGTGTGATGCTTGTCACTTCCTGTAAGGAAGTCTGGGTGTGATGCTTGTCACTTCCTGTAAGGAAGTCTGGGTGTGATGCTTGTCACTTCCTGTAAGGAAGTCTGGGTGTGATGTTTGTCACTTCCTGTAAGGAAGTCTGGGTGTGATGTTTGTCACTTCCTGTAAGGAAGTCTGGGTGTGATGTTTGTCACTTCCTGTAAGGAACTCTGGGTGTGATGTTTGTCACTTCCTGTTCGCCTGTTTATGTACACTGTGTCGTTTTGTTGCCTTATTCCAACATCGCAGCACTACTGGGGCAGCACGGGTGGATGCACCCACTACAGGGTCCTCGTACTAAAACAACAAATCAAAGCTCGGGACGTTTTCTGGCAAAGAACATGCCGGCGTATCGTGGATAATTCATTGTCACATCACCAAATCACAGTTGTCTTGCAGACGAGGCTCGTCTTAGGCGCAGATAACTCCCTGTGGTCCAGAGTTGTGGGGCCTGATTGTGGTCCATTTACGCCCCACAGCAGACGACAGCTCACCTCAAGCTCGAGGCTCAAACCCTAACCACATGGTTAGCACCACTTCACCCGAATCTCCAGGCGCTGTAGTGGCAGCGGGTGACGTGAAAGGGGGATAACTCATCAGAAACCCTTGTTAGGTCCACTACTGTCTACAAGTAGGTTACAAGGGGGCAGCACTGTAGCCCCTAGCCAGACTAAGGCTCACAAGGGGGCAGCAATGTAGCCCCTAGCCAGACTAAGGCTCACAAGGGGGCAGCACTGTAGCCCCTAGCCAGACTAAGGCTCACAAGGGGGCAGCACTGTAGCCCCTAGCCAGACTAAGGCTCACAAGACAAAGCCCCTCCAGTGCCCAGTGTGACAGACGTCGTTGCACACCATCAGCGGCGCACGACAAGGTTGAAGACGCACAGTTGTCGCTGTCGCTGGCGGCCATGTCTGTGCAGCACAGAAACCTTGCAACGTCCGTCAGGTGGCGCTGTGGGGCTGCCTGAGCCTCTACACAAACAGGTTCTCTTACACTTGGGAAGCAACTGCAACAGTTGGTGCATCTCGCCTTCAAAGCGAGGCTCGTTATGAGAGAGAGGCTGCTGCTAACGGCCGGACATCAAAGTGCGGTGCACCCGGCGGTGGTGGGGGGATCGCTTACTTCAAAAAAAAAACAACACAAAAAAAACAAAAAAAAAAAAACAACAACAAACGAATGGAGTCCTGACATAGAGGTCTGCACGCACGAGCACACAACACACTTCTCAACCTACACACGCACCCGTTACTTATTATACATGCAAATTCACACACACACACACACACACCAGCACAAAACACATACACACGTACCCGTTACACATTATATACACACTTACACACACATGGAAATGCACCCGTGACACACTGCACACTCTCCCTCTCACACAAGAGCCCCACACCCGGATTATCAAGGACAGCGGCAGGTCTACAGATGCAAAATGTACACATGAACTTTAACCTCTACATAGCGTGTGGGATGCCGTCAGGCTCACAGTCTCTCTCACACCCAGTCACCTACCCCACACCTACTTCAGCGCCACCTACTCTCTTCACTCCAACTACTGACCTTTTGAACCTGTATCTTCCCATCACTCCAGGCGCTCTATTTGTCTGATATCACCTTAGTCCAGTGGTTCCTGGCCTTGTTTGGGGTAGCGAACCCACAAGTTTCATCTGCACAGTCATCGAACCCTTCTTTAGTGTCATCACGAATTGCGGGTGTGTCTTGACCTCCGTGGCGGAGGCTCCGAGAACCCCTGAGACCGACTCACCCAACCCCTAGGGTTCGATCGAACCCCGGTTAAGAACCACTGCCTTAGTTGCTGACACGGTGTCAAACTCAAAAATGCAAACCAAACCCTCCATCATCATCGGTTAAAATGCAGCCCGAGGCTGTGACTACCACTGTGCCAGCCATAGTCGTAGACTTTTAGAGGGAATGTCTGCCACCCGCCCCCAGCCTGTCTTCCCCTGTTTACATTGCTTTAGGCGCCTGGAAGTGGGCCTACACCATTACCATCACATCATTACCATTACTACGTCATTACCACTGCACGTGATGACACAGGAGCACGTGATGGCCGCCATCATCACCTCTGTGGCTGCAGTCACCAAGGGCCGTCCGTTACAAGCAGCCCACCTGGCAACCAGTCGCACCCCAGACTGCAGGAAGCCTCTCCCAACTTCCTTTCCTTTCTTCCTCCACACGTGCAGGGCACCCAGCCCGTGAAAACATTGCCACTAGGTGTCACCGCTGACACACATCATGGCCGTGTTGCCATGGCAGCAAAAACACACCCACTGCAGTGCACTCATCAAGAATCTCAGGGTCTTAGAGGACTCGCACTCTGGGTATCTTCAGTTTCTTCAGTATCTTCAGCAGACACCACAACACACCACTGTGATGCTACCTCCGACATGACAGGGATAGACAGCTGTATTGTATCTGAGGTTAAAGTCTAGCGTGTAGACAGCTGTATTGTATCTGAAATGTTGCACGTACACAGCTGTATTGTATCTGAGGTTAAAGTCTAGCGTGTAGACAGCTGTATTGTATCTGAAATGTTGCACGTAGACAGCTGTATTGTATCTGAGGTTAAAGTCTAGCGTGTAGACAGCTGTATTGTATCTGAAATGTTGCACGTACACAGCTGTATTGTATCTGAGGTTAAAGTCTAGCGTGTAGACAGCTGTATTTTGTGTGAAATGTTTCACGTAGACAGCTGTGATTTATGTGAGGATGAAATGTTGCATGTAGACAGCTGTATTTTATCTGAAATGTTGCACGTAGACAGCTGTATTTTACCCGAGGTTAAAGTCTGGCATGTAGACAGCTATATTTTATCTGAAGCTAAAGTGTCTCACGTAGACAGCTGTATTTTATCTGAAGTGTTGCATGTAGACAGCTGTATGTTATCTGTATGTTGCATGTAGACAGCTGTACAGTATGTGAGGCTGGAGTGTTTCACGTAGACAGCTGTGCTTTATCAGAGGCTGAAGTGTGGTGTTTGTGATGAAGTTGTTTGTGTTTACCTCTCGGTTGAGAAGACTCGCTCACAATGCAGTCAAGAGAACTCAGTTATGTAATAGGAAAATCCAGAATTCTGTCTCGTTTACTACTCGACAAGATGTACCGACGGACTGAAGTATTCAAAAAAGAACAAACGAAGGAACCGAACAAGAAAGGAACATTGGAGATGGGAAGTTTGCAAACAGGCTCGTAAACAAACTAAAACTACTGACTGCTTCAGTCCTGCTACAAAAATAATTCAGCAAACAAAGCTGGTCTTCATCCCCCTACAGAAAAAGCAGGAAGGGTTTTGTAATAAACCATCTCAACATGTCCGTCAAGACAAGACAGAAGGTAGAGGGACACTGTCAGTACAACTACAGGTTGTAAGGTTGGAGTAGAAAAGTATTGAGCAGAAAATAGACCTGAAGTTCAAGGTGAAGACGAAACATCCAGCCCGCGAGACTGCGAGATCCTCACAGGGTATCAGTTACTGAGGACAGGTCATCAAGACACGACCTCAGTCACAGAAGACAGCCACGTGACAGACAGCACTGCTGTACTCGCAGGACAGTGAGCTGTACAATGACCTGTATAATGACCTGTACAGTGTACACTGACTTGTACAATGACCTGTACAGTTACCTGTACAATGACCTGTGCAATTACCTGTACAATGACCTTATAATTACCTTACAATGACCCGTACAATTACCTATGCAGCGTACAATGACCTGTACAGTGTACAATGTCCAGCTGATGACAGATAACATTCTCTACAGCAGCCAGACCACATCAACCAACCCTCAGACCCACCAGGTGTGTGGCAAGAGGCTGAGACAGTTGGCAGTGTGACGGGAGAGGTCACCTGATGTTGACAATTTCCCAGCTGACCACTTCAAGTGCGAGGAGACAAAACAACAACAACTAACTGCTCTGTGCCAATCACAGGCCTTCCACACAACAGAAATAGTAAAGTAAACAGAGCTAAAAGTACACAACCATAAACCCGATCAGCTACAAACATTTTATGGGCTGTGAGATACAGACAGTAATTAATTCTGAAACTGATGAAAATGAAATGAAAGTGAAATACAGATGTAAATACACACAAACACAGAAAGCATATTGAAATAACCCAATCTAAAACCTCTATTGAACATATTTCAAAATGTATATTAAAGTAGAAGCCGTTGTAAAACATAGACTAAACACAATAAACACAATAAACACAACACAAACAGCAGCAATACCACAGGTGTCTTGTGTTTGACAGATTAAACACTTTAGTGTTGCTACTCTTCCTACTGAAGTATTTTTAATTATACTACTGCACTCTAGTCTCAAGCTTGCTATCATACTTTCAATTTTCAACATGCTCTCAGCTTGCTAGTCAACCAAATTCCAACAATTTTCAATTTCTCTCGGCTCTATTGCATTTGTAAGTGGGAGAAGTACTTAGTTGATGAATTTGTTTTGCCTCGCAGCCATGTTGCAGTTGATATTTCAGTTTTTACAACTCAAGCAGATATTTTCATACAGACTGAACTTGTTCATTTATCTTCATAAGACGGGTGACACCATCCCAAGTTAATTCTGTATCATCTGTATATTGTACTTTTATACTTTGTTTTTATACTTTTGTTTATACGTACTGTTCCTAATCAACATATTTAAATTTCTACATGTAAAGTGTATAAATAATCGACATATAATCGACATATTTAAATTTCTACATGTAAAGTGTATAAATAAGGTGAAATATCACTCTGTATGCTCTTGCATTGAGCCTCACTG
Organism: Pomacea canaliculata; assembly: GCF_003073045.1. Classification (NCBI taxonomy): domain Eukaryota; kingdom Metazoa; phylum Mollusca; class Gastropoda; order Architaenioglossa; family Ampullariidae; genus Pomacea; species Pomacea canaliculata. Next base: position 9,220,485 of record NC_037603.1, read on the forward strand.
ATGATGTGCCATTAACGGACACACCCGACTTCAAAGTAGATAAAAATGTTATCCATTGACAAAACTTGGGGCTGGAGCCGAAGAACACATGAGACATAAACTCCAGCCATTAGTATCAACGGAATTTCTCACAACCAAGGCTTACCTGTAAACCAGGTCATTTACCAGTATTTTTAACAGTATTACCAGTGATTACCTGTAAACAAGGTGATTTACCAGTATTTTTACCAGTATTACCAGTGATTGCCAGTAAACCAGGTGATTTACCAGTATTTTTAACAGTATTACCAGTGATTACCTGTAAACCAGGTGATTTACCAGTATTTTTACCAGTATTACCAGTGATTGCCAGTAAACCAGGTGATTTACAGTATTTTTAACAGTATTACCAGTGATTACCTGTAAACCAGGTGATTTACCAGTATTTTTACCAGTATTACCAGTGATTGCCAGTAAACCAGGTGATTTACCAGTATTTTTAACAGTATTACCAGTGATTACCTGTAAACCAGGTGATTTACCAGTATTTTTACCAGTATTACCAGTGATTAACTGTAAACCAGGTGATTTACCAGTATTTTTACCTGTATTACCAGTGATTGCCAGTAAACCAGGTGATTTACCAGTATTTTTAACAGTATTACCAGTGATTACCTGTAAACCAGGTGATTTACCAGTATTTTTACCAGTATTACCAGTGATTGCCAGTAAACCAGGTGATTTACAGTATTTTTAACAGTATTACCAGTGATTACCTGTAAACCAGGTGATTTACCAGTATTTTTACCAGTATTACCAGTGATTGCCAGTAAACCAGGTGATTTACCAGTATTTTTAACAGTATTACCAGTGATTACCAGTAAACCAGGTGATTTACCAGTATTTTACCAGTATTACCAGTGATTACCTGTAAACCAGGTGATTTACCAGTATTTTACCAGTATTACCAGTGATTACCTGTAAACCAGGTGATTTACCAGTATTTTACCAGTATTACCAGTGATTACCTGTAAACCAGGTGATTTACCAGTATTTTACCAGTATTACCAGTGATTACCTGTAAACCAGGTGATTTACCAGTATTTTTACCAGTATTACCAGTGATTGCCAGTAAACCAGGTGATTTACCAGTATTTTTACAGTATTACCAGTGATTACCTGTAAACCAGGTGATTTACCAGTATTTTTACCAGTATTACCAGTGATTGCCAGTAAACCAGGTGATTTACCAGTATTTTGCCAGTATTACCAGTGATTACCTGTAAACCAGGTGATTTACCAGTATTTTACCAGTATTACCAGTGATTACCTGTAAACCAGGTGATTTACCAGTATTTTTACCAGTATTACCAGTGATTGCCAGTAAACCAGGTGATTTACCAGTATTTTTAACAGTATTACCAGTGATTACCTGTAAACCAGGTGATTTACCAGTATTTTTAACAGTATTACCAGTGATTACCAGTAAACCAGGTGATTTACCAGTATTTTACCAGTATTACCAGTGATTACCTGTAAACCAGGTGATTTACCAGTATTTTTAACAGTATTACCAGTGATTACCAGTAAACCAGGTGATTTATTTGCATTCAAATATTTAATCAAATCGTGTATCAGCCTACTAGAATATCTCCCATGGATAAAGCCCGAGCGATCTTCGTGAACAACAGAAAGAGAAACACTTCTTCCTTCTACTTGCAACACATCCTGCACCCATAGTAGGTACACCATTCACTACAGGCAGGTTTCCCGTTCTTCATTTGATCTGTCCATCTGTTTTTGGCTACATATGGTCCCACCCTCGTGTAAACACTCTGTCTCCTTGAGTAAAGCCTTCATCGATAGACCAAACAATAAAACAACAAAGAAGTTTACAGAAAACATTAAAAACACTCGGCAGCAAATTTATCTCTTTCTGAGTTCCTCCATCTCACATACTTTCCACAGTTCGACCTGTTCCTCTACACTTCTAGTTCCTTCCCTCAGCTGAGGTTGTGAATATTTTGGTCAGTTTTCTGGGAGACCAGTCAAGTTCCAGACATGCACAGCTCGCTCCAAAGACAGCTTGGAAAAGAAGAGTGAACTTCAAATCTTATTTCTTCAGATTTTTTGATGCCCTCCCTATTTCGCTTCTGTTCGGAATTTGCTTACTTACATAATTCAGTTTTTCTACCCAACAGAAACATCAACTTTCTTCCCTTCTGATATCCACCTTGCCCTGCGGTGGATCAGTAAACATTCTGTTTTCTTTTCTCTGAAACTATTGTTTGTTCCTTTTCCTTTCAACTTCAATAATCTCCTCCATCAGCTTGACTGTGTAATTGTTTTTTATTCTAGTACTTTTTCATTTATTTCTTATGTTTTCTTATTAGTACGAGTTGTTTTCCAATCCTATTTTCATGACCATGGTGTGTGAAATGTGTGATGAGATACAGCGAGGTGTAATTCCACTGAGGCGATATTTATTAAATTATTCCTGTTACATGGGACGGCTGAGTACTCTTCTGTAAGTTCTTGTTATTCATTCGAGATAAATAATTATAGTCTTTGTCCTTCAAATGGCAGGAGACCCAATTGCCTGTCTGTGTTGTGTAGCTGCTGACCACGTGGTTAAAGTGGTCAGGTGGGGCTAGGGGTGTATGTGCCTGTGACAAGACCTGCAACTGTCTGACATGGGAGGAGTGGACTCCACTCTGTTGTCATGGACTCCACTCTGTTGTTATGGACTCTACTACTCTGTTGTCATGGACTCCACTCTGTTGTCATGGACTCTACTACTCTGTTGTCATGGACTCTACTACTCTGTTGTCATGGACTCTACTACTCTGTTGTCATGGACTCTACTACTCTGTTGTCATGGACTCCACTCTGTTGTCATGGACTCCCCTCTGTTGTCATGGACTCTACTACTCTGTTGTCATGGACTCTACTACTCTGTTGTAATGATCTCTGCTCTGTTGTCATGGACTCTACTCTGTTGTCATGGACTCCACTCTGTTGTCATGGACTCTACTCTGTTGTCATGGACTCTACTACTCTGTTGTCGTGGACTCCACTCTGTTGTCATGGACTCTGCCAACACCGAGGGCCGGACATCTACTAGACAGCAACTTGTCCTCCTCATGTCTACTTGTTCTTGCCCTGTAATGTTGTTGTCATGTTTATAATTATGTCCGTCTAGCTAAATATTTACAACAACATTCCAATCTCCCCAGTAGCAACATTTTCTACCACTAATTGTAAAATAATTTCCTCCCTTCTCTGAAAATCTTTGAAACTGAAAATTGAAAGCGGTTACTAGGACTGCGAGTATATTATGGACAGAGGCGAGATGCCGATGTTCCAAGTGTCTGCAGTAGGTCAAGTAAACAAACCTTGTTTGGTAAACAGTCACGTGTGTCACATGTCAGCTGGGTCCTGACAGCAAAGTTGCAATGTGTACTCATATTAGGTAAATACAAGGTACAATAAGCAACAGCTGTAAGTTTGTAAGAGGTACAAACAACAGGACTTTCTGTCTTCTACTGTGTGAACCTGACAGAAAGTGTCAGCTGTGGTTAAAAGACAACAACAATAAAAACAACAAGTACAGTAGTAAAGGCAGATATTCTCAAAAGGCACTGTCATGTCCTGTAGAAAAAATGGTGTCTAAGTATTGATCAACAAACTGACACAAAAAGAAAATCAGAAGAAAGTTAGAAAAACAAAACAGAACAAAACAACAAATGTCAGCAAGACGAGAGATAAAAACAAAATAGAAGAAGACATAAACAAGAAAACAGTCAGAAACAGCAAACAAACATTTTTTATAAGCGGGTTGGTGGCATTTCCTGATGACCATTGTTTAGTGATTAGTATTGCAGCAACGACATGTTGACTTCACTAGTGAGCTGTGAGGCCGTGTACACAAGCACTCGTGGTGTGGTGTTGTGGTGTGGTGGTGTTGTGTTGTGGTGGTGGTGTGCTGTTGTGTCGTGGTGGTGTTGTGGTGTGGTGTGGTGTGTGGTGTCGTTGTGGTGGTGTTTTTGTGTCGTGGTGGTGTTGTGGTGTGGTGTGGTGTGGTGGTGTGGTGGTGGTGGGGTGGTGTGGTGGTGTGGTGTGGTGTGGTGGTGGTGTGGTGGTGGTGTGGTGGTGGTGGTGGGTGGTGGTGTGGTGTGGTGGTGTGTTGGGTGGTGTGGTGGTGGTGTGTGGTGGTGTGGTGGTGTGTGGTGTGGTGGTGTGTGTGGTGGTGTGTGTGGTGGTGTGTGGTGGTGTTGTGGTGGTGTTGTGTGGTGGTGTCGTGGTGTGTGTGTGGTGTGTGTGGTGGTGGTGTGTGGTGGTGTGTGGTGTGGTGTGTGGTGTGTGTGGTGGTGTGGTGTGTGGTGGTGTGTGTGTGTGGTGGTGTGTGGTGGTGTGTGGTGTGTGTGTGGTGTGGTGGTGGTGTGGTGGTGTTTTTGTGTCGTGGTGTGGTGTGGTGGTGTGTGGTGGTGTGGTGGGTGTGTGTGGTGTTGTGGTGGTGTTGTGGTGGTGTTGTGGTGCTGTGGTGGTATGGTGTGGTGGTGGTGTTGTGGTGGTGTGGTGGTGGTGGTGTGGTGTCGTGGTGTTTTGTGTCGTGGTGTTGTGGTGATGTGGTGGTGGTGTGTTGGTGTGGTGTTGTTGTGCTGTGGTGGTGTGGTAGTGTGGTGTCGTGGCGTTGTGGTGGTGTGGTGCTGGCTAGCCAGGCTATGGTGCCAGGGGGACACCACACCAGCCTACAGTCCCCTCTCTACTTTGCAATCACCATCCCATGCTACATCACTCATTCTGTCGTGGCTCCCTACATCAGAGGAACCACCTCGCCTCCAGCAGGTCGTGAGAAGGGAGGAGGAGGCCAGCAGCTCCAAGACAGCAGCAATGGCGGCCATGCTTGTTTGTGTGGCGGGGCTGCCAGGCTGGGGGGCACCATGTCTATCACCATGTCTATCACCATGTCTATCACCATGTCTATCACCTGCTCGTAGTTCTCCACACCGCCAGCTGCTTTGAAGTCTCCTCCTCATCTCTGTGCAGTCTGGAGCTTCTCTGCTCATTCCTGCTCCTCTAATGACACCATCTTCACCACATCCATGACGGCCCCCCCTTTGATTCCCCCTCTTCATCCCCGCCCCTGCCCCCGCTTTATCTCACACGAAGCTGAGTTATTTGTCAAAAGCTGAGGCCAGGCCAAACAAGTGTGTGTGGTTTGTGAGTGAGTGACACGATGCAGACCCCACAGCCAGCGAACAATTCATTTTCCACGCGCTGCTCGTCTGCTTCTCGTCCTCTTTGACATCAAATGCTTGCCACAGGTCTTGTCGGTCACGTGTCATGACGAGAGACAATCACAGCAAACAAAGTAAAAACAACTCAGATATATTGCCAGCCCGATAAGCATCACTCATCTGCACTGCAGCATCTGTAACCAGCAGCCGACGATGTATGGAGGGTGCCACGACGAGCAGACAAACACACGGACATAAAGACACAAGCATTTGGAAAGGTTAGGGTTAGCCCTGAAATGAGGGACATGGAAACAGATTAGGATTAACCCTGACATGAGGGACATGGAAACAGATTAGGATTAACCCTGACATGAGGGACATGGAAACAGATTAGGATTAACCCGGGCATAAGTGACATAGGAAAAGGTTTGGGCTCACCCTGACATGAGCAGCACGGAGAGGAGGATACAAGCAAGGAAGCAAGGAAGGAGTGAAGGCAGGCAGAACAGACGAAAGCCCCAGACACGGCTGAGACCACCCAGTAACTACAAAGAAATGCAGAAACCAATCAAGATTTCAAGAAAACACCGACAACTTTTTTTTACGGGCAAACCAAAGATAGATGTCTGTAGATATCCGAAGTCAAAACTGAATTTCTCGTGCTTCGTGTACAGCCGTTGCCTGCATTCCTGAAACAGAAGTCAGGAGGAGAGAGAGGGGGTGGGTGTGGGTGGGGTGGGGTGGGGTGGGGTGGGGTGGGGTGGGAGCTGTTGCTGGCATTTGGAGATTGCACAGCAGGCGGGACAGCAGCTCGAGTGCCGCTCTGATGCCGTTTGTGGGTTTGGGAGGCTTTTTTGCATGATTTTTTTTTTGTTTTGAGATGTGGAGGGCTTTTTTCTTTCTGCCAGTGAGTCACTCCTGTGGCCTTCTCGCATCACCACAGCTACAGCGCTCCGCCGCTGATCACAAGGCAGAAGGCAGCTCGGGGGTTAAACGCTCACCTGTCTCTTCAAACAAATGGCAGCAGGTGCGTGGCCACTCAAGGTGAGCAACACAAGATGCCGACAAGTGAGGGTCAGGAATGCGCTGTGGCGGTCGACAGGTACTGACTACAGTCTACAGACTCACAGTCCTGGGGTCGGTGGGGGTCTGCTATTCTCTCTACTTCCGGTACACTTCTCCGTCCTCCTGCTGATAGAATTCTGATAGCATCAGTGACACAGGCGCACGACAATGTACATCCCCCACAAACATGTCGACACAAGTTCACAGAAGCAGGCGCACTCGGCACCTCCACTCTTATGGTGCAACAACAAGGGCAATGTCAACATGAACAATGCAGCCAGCAGGTCAGGGACATCAGGTGACCTGCAGGGTCATAAAAGGACCTTCACCTTCAGACGCTACACTCTGTTCACTAGGAGAAACTTCGTCGCCACACAAGTCAGGAAAGTCTTGCTTTTCATTGGGGACCTCTTTGCTGTTGATCAGTCGTCTGTGACTGGATCAAGCACACAGGACATGGCTGGCTACACGCCGCTGACCTTTAGGGGAGAAAGGAAGGGTCGACAGGCCCTCGTCTAACTAGGAAACGAGAGTCAAACTTCAACTCGTTGTCGTCATGGGATGGAGGAGGACTAACGCTGTATGTTGGAAGATAATAAAGTATGACATCGGCATAACATTGGTGTAACATCGGTGAACCATCGGTATTCCATCAGTGTAACGTCGGTATAACGTCGTCGTCGTCGTTGCCGCACTTGTGTAAAGGTTAGGCCCTGACAAGGTATCAAGGAGGAGGAAAGAGGAGGATGCACGACATCAGTGGTAATGAAAAGGCTCGTGGGACACAACTGACGGAGGAGAACCTCCTGTCTGTGTGTGGCGCTGCACAGAAACTGAAGCCATTGGGTGTCGGCAGGACCGCAAGACCAGGATGCCCTCGTGGTCTCACGACTGCAACTCTCGGTGTTGATCCTCAGTACTCGTGACAATCACTTGCAATGTGAACAAGACTAGCTCACACCTGTGGACAGTAACAGGAAGCCACCTGTAGGCGGGTGGCCACCTCCCTTAGTCACACCCCGGGGACTGGTGCAGGAGACCCCCGCACATCGTCACAACGGTCCGGTCGTTACTATGGCAACCTAAAGGTTGTTGTTTGTCTGATGTCTGACTGACTTTGGAGGGGGGGACTAGTGGCTGATGTTATCAAGTCCACCTACACTACCGATGTGGTGGATGAGTAGAGGCGGAGGTAGACAAGAAAACTCTCGTTAGATGAAGGTGAATGGCCAGACAAACTGACTTTTAGATACGATAATGATGATCAGCACACACACACACACAGAGCCACACACACAGACACACACACACACAGACATAGACACACACACACTGTATACATGTATACATCTGGACTACGTGAAGGTGAAAACTACTCACTCCCTCTCCGTGTATTTAATTTTTTGTTGCTGTTGATGAAGAAACTCAACTCTTTCCCTGATGTTCAAAACCTCAACTTCTGTCTGTCCAGCTCCTCCACAGGTGTAGAGGTGCAGGTGAGTGGAATGAAGTCCCTATCATGTCACTGTTGATGTCCCTATCATGTCACTGAGACCACATGTCGGTGATTGTGACAGGAAGTGTTTACTACACTAGCAGCTGCAATTGTTCTCGAGAGACCAACGCAATTACTCAGCGTTTGCACCTGTCCATGCTCTGAGTAGTGCTCAGTCCACACGACCATGATGGCCTAGACAGTAGACAGTAGACAGTAGACAGTAGACAGCCTAGTCATCACAACAACAGCAGGTCACACCAGGTGCAGGAGTCTCTGGCAGGGTGCGGGGGGCACTGCGGAGTTTGGAGGCCAACAACGGATGATGGGAAGGGGCAGGAGGAATAAAGGCTGGAGATAGGGGCCGTCACTCACAGATTACAGAGCTACAGAGGCATGGAGCGACAGCTGTTACACAAGGTATGGAGTGACAGCTGTTACACGAGGCATGGAGCGACAGCTGTTACACGAGGCATGGAGCGACAGCTGTTACACGAGGCATGGAGTGACAGCTGTTACACGAGGTATGGAGTGACAGCTGTTACACTAGGCATGGAGTGACAGCTGTTACAGTAGGCATGGAGTGACAGCTGTTACACGAGGCATGGAGCGACAGCTGTTACACGAGGCATGGAGTGCCGGCTGAGTTACACAAGGTATGGAGTGACAGCTGTTACACGAGGCATGGAGCGACAGCTGTTACACGAGGCATGGAGTGCCGGCTGAGTTACACAAGGTATGGAGTGACAGCTGTTACACAAGCCATGGAGAGACAGGTGAGTTACACAAGCCATGTAGCGAGTTCACAACAAGCAGCTGTGAGTTACAGACAAGACCAGAGGCAGGCATCTTAGATGAACATTCTAGAAACGCCAATGGTTTATCAAGTCTGGAATGTGAAGGGAACGATTACGGGATCTGCCAGACATGTCACGTAGCGGACGTAGATACGTGATGCACTTGTTCTTCCTGATCTGCTTTTTATGGGTAGCGTGAAATGTGTCGGAGAGAGAGAGGGGGGACACATAAAGGGGTAGACTGGACATAGTAGAGAGATAGATTGGTTGATTGCTAGCTAGAGAGATAGGTGGAGACATAAAACCTCAAGGTGATGCCAGAATAGACAGTGGGAGAGGAGGGAGTTGAGAGGGGAAGGAAGGAACCTCAAGGAAAATGTGTTGAAGGGTGAGGGTGGGTAGGTGGGTGGAATGCAAGTGAGAGAGCGAGTGTGAGACGTGCATCCTGACGACAAGGATAATGTGCCGGGGAAAGAGGGAGGGTGGAGAGAGAGACAGAAAAGGGTGGGAATGGTGGGAGAGAGTGTTCATGAACTCTCAAGGACGTCTCAGCACTACACCCGTATGACAATACTACACCCGTATTACACGTCAACACGCTACATCCGTATACAGCGCTACACCCGTATCACAGCGCTACACCCGTATCACAGCGCTACACTCATATCACAAAGCCACACCGGTATCTTAGCATTACCCACGTGTCACAAGATGGCGGATTAAGAAGCTGCTGACAGCTGTGTGTAGAGGTCAAAGCCTCAAAGGTCAAACGTGGAGCGTTGCTACAGACTGAAGACAACACCAGTGACTACAACAACGACTAGGCCACCACGTGTACTGCACCCAGCGATGCCGGGACTCCTTCCAGACTGTGTCTAGTTGTCTACATGACACAGAGGACAGCTAGTTGTCCACACGACACAGGACAAGTATTTATTTACACGACAGACCACAATATTTGTGTACATGACACACAGGACAGGTATTTGTGTCCCCATGACACACAGGTCAAGTATGTGTCTCCATGACACACAGGTATTTGTGTCTACATGACACACAGGTCAAGTATTTGTGTCTACATGACACACAGGTCAAGTATGTGTCTCCATGACACACAGGTATTTGTGTCTACATGACACACAGGTCAAGTATTTGTGTCTCCGTGACACACAGGTCAAGTATGTGTCTCCATGACACACAGGTATTTGTGTCTACATGACACACAGGACAGGTATTTGTGTCGACATGACACACAGGTCAAGTATGTGTCTCCATGACACACAGGTATTTGTGTCTACATGACACACAGGTCAAGTATTTGTGTCTACATGACACACAGGTCAAGTATATGTGTCTCCATGACACACAGGTATTTGTGTCTCCATGACACACAGGTCAAGTATGTGTCTACATCACAAGGCGTGTTGTCGAGCCTGTGAAGAAGAAAACCTGTTTGTGTCTGTCTACCTGTTTACCTGACAGGTTCCCCTAATTGCAGGGAAATGACAATGACAGTAATGACGGCGAGGCTGAAACATCACACTTGATATAGGAGCGACTGGGTGAAGTGAGATGACAGGTGATTACAGTGATTACACCTGTCATTGCATCACGAGCTGGTCATCCTGCTCAGCTCTGGTGTCAATCCAACACGCAGCACCCGTGTGTTCACACCACACCTGCACCCAGGTGTCACCTCACAGCGTTGCCACTGACTACCACAGGTGTGCTATACGCGAGATGTGATACAATCACATGTAATCACATCACTGAGGCACAGACTGGGTAGACAAAGGTCCACATGCTTGTCTACTGCTGTAAGTCTATCCTGCTTGTAGCATCCTCATCCAGTGCTAGTGTGAAACCGTCTCAAGGTCAGCCATGGCCTGTGACTTTCTTACCCCCAACTCCAGGTGACCTTGTGAATATATGCTAATCTCTTCTTTAACCATCACCTTGTACATATCCACCCTTCTCTGTGCTTATTATCTTTTTATATTTAATGCTTAATTAATTCATTTATATAGTTAATTTCCTTCCCTGAAAAGGGCGAGGGTTAAGTGGAAAAAAGCGCTCAGTTGCTTATTTTACCCCTCGTAAATAAAGAATTGTCATTGTCATTGTCATTGTCAGCAGTCATGGGCCAGCGACTCCATACCTGCCCGGTGCATGCCGGGCCAGCGGCGGAGTGCACGTGCCGCCATGTTGTTTCCTCTCAGCGCGAGCCGCGGCGACAGCACCACACGGAGGGAGGGGGCCTCAGACATGGGGGGAGTGGCCTTAGGGAAAGAGGTCAAGGCTGTATCTGACGAGGAGATGGGTCAGGACACAGAGCTGACGTCGTGGACCTGGCGCTTGTGGAATGGGGCAGTGGGGCACCGTGCCCTGACCTCGGCAAGCGCTCGCCACGCGGTAGGGCACCCCCCCTCCGCCAATTCCATTTCTCCTCCCTCCCCCCACCTCCTACACTGCCGACATTGGTCCTCTACAGACGATGCTAGGGTTGGGGTTAGCCCCCCCGTCCTCTACAGACGATGTTAGCTTCCACTACCTGCTGCCTGACCCGTTGTAGCCCAGCCAGGACCCCCGGTGAGCTGTTTACCACTAAAAGCTGTGTAGCGATGATACAGTAATGAGCGAGACTAACATCAACATGGAATAATGAGACTAACATCAACACGGAGTCGCAGGAGATTGTACTGCTCTACGTGGACAAACGGAGGAGGCGTAGGCAGCCCTGACCTCCAACCCTAAGCCAGTGACGAGTCCTTACCCAGCAGCTGCTGCCACAACATCTCGCGACTGTTTGCCTTCAGCTTCCGACAGTCCGTGATGGAGGCCGCCATTGCACCACCGGCCAGTCACAGAGACAGCAATTGTTATTCTGGGCCAGCCGGCTCCCCCAGACCCTCTTCATTTCTCCTCCCGTCGACAAAAAGCCGCCGCCATGTATGACATCGCCTCTGCATAACCGAGGGGAAAAAAACTGGGTTTGAAATTACCGGACCTTGTGACCTCCCTAACCGTCCTCCACCCCTCTCCCTCCTCGCCCACTGAAACAAACAATTCGGAAAAAAAGCTTTCTAAAAAAAATGTCTTCATTAAACACGCGGGCGCTATTGAACAGACTGCACCACGAGGAGAGCTGCAATGGATGCAATGCAAATTAATAAATTCAATAAAGTAATTTACTTTGCACTTTAGGGATTAGCTTGCCGGGCCCTCAGGCATAGCCAAGGCGAGCACCAAGTTCTCTCGGGGTTACCAAGAGAAGGGGCTGGCCTCGGGGGGTGGGGAGGAGACAAGGGTGAGGCTGATGGCCACAGATGGCAGAGATCAGGCGCGGGGCCTGCGGGGTCTGACCCCACAGACACTTTCTGCTCCAATAACGAGAGTTGTTTGCCTTGGCCCCCAACTTCCGCATTTCTGGTCACTGGGCCCCTTTGTCCCCAATATGAACACCAGGTAGCAGGCTCACGTGACAGTCACCTCACGACGAAACTGGTCATCGTTACTGTTGATGGTGTCAGGTCACGTGTATGCTGCTGACGTCACACTTATTAATGATGAGTGAGTGCTGGATATTGTAATGTGTAATGTGTCTGTAATGCTGAGTGAGTGCTGGATATTGTAATGTGTAATGTATCTGTAATGCTGAGTGAGTGCTGGATATTGTAATGTGTAATGTATCTGTAATGCTGAGTGAGTGCTGGATATTGTAATGTGTAATGTGTCTGTAATGCTGAGTGAGTCCTGGATATTGTAATGTGTAATGTATCTGTAACGATGAGTGAGTGCTGGATATTGTAATGTGTAATGTGTCTGTAATGCTGAGTGAGTCCTGGATATTGTAATGTGTAATGTATCTGTAATGCTGAGTGAGTGCTGGATATTGTAATGTGTAATGTATCTGTAATGCTGAGTGAGTGCTGGATATTGTAATGTGTAATGTATCTGTAACGCTGAGTGAGTGCTGGATATTGTAATGTGTAATGTGTCTGTAATGCTGAGTGAGTCCTGGATATTGTAATGTGTAATGTGTCTGTAACGATGAGTGAGTCCTGGATATTGTAATGTGTAATGTATCTGTAACGCTGAGTGAGTGCTGGATATTGTAATGTGTAATGTGTCTGTAATGCTGAGTGAGTCCTGGATATTGTAATGTGTAATGTGTCTGTAACGATGAGTGAGTGCTGGATATTGTAATGTGTAATGTGTCTGTAATGCTGAGTGAGTCCTGGATATTGTAATGTGTAATGTATCTGTAATGCTGAGTGAGTGCTGGATATTGTAATGTGTAATGTATCTGTAATGCTGAGTGAGTGCTGGATATTGTAATGTGTAATGTATCTGTAATGCTGAGTGAGTGCTGGATATTGTAATGTGTAATGCATCTGTAACGATGAGTGAGTGCTGGATATTGTAATGTGTAATGTGTCTGTAATGCTGAGTGAGTCCTGGATATTGTAATGTGTAATGTATCTGTAACGATGTATCTCCACCTTCGAGAGGGAACAGGAAAGATAACCCTTGATAAGTCATCTCAGGGCTAAAAAATCTTTTGTCTTGTTATTCAGTAGACCAAGGTGTGACACGATCAGCAGCTGTGTGTCACACGTGGACGCTGTCCTACCTGTGACACACTAAAGCTTGTACTACATGTACTAAAGCTTGTACTAACACTATGAATCACGTGAAGGTGGATACAAAGCCAAGTCTGAGAAATCCTCGTGACTGCTGTGAATCGTCACGTGACTATGACCGAGATCAAGAACACAGTTTTTCAGCAGACCTGAATATATTAACTAACTGGACATGTGAGGGTGTCGGTGTTTATACAAAACTTAATGTTAAATCAAGGATGCTGTTATCCCAATGATATAAACTGATATCACTGTCTAGTGAAATAAAGTCTGTAGCTGTCTGTCTGTCCCAGGATTACGGACTCAGCCTGTCGTCCCTTTAGTGGAAAGCCTCACATTTTTTAAATGCTGTCACATGGTCTAAAACTGTGTTTATTTGGTTTATGTTTGACAGTCAAACAAAGTGTATACAGGTCATTACTTATTTAAGAGTGAGGAGAGTAGGAAGTGCCCGTCCTCCCGTTACCCCGAGCAACCAAAGACCTGAGGAGGTGTTGTTGTGTCGTCTCCGCTGATGCTGAACATTCCTCAAAGTGTCTGTCTCACTAATCTCACTAATATCACTAATCTCACTAATCTCCTGGCGACTCAAGCCCTACCTGACCACAGCAACAGTCCTGTACAGTAGACATGGCGGACAGTTCTCACGGAGGATTGTGGGAGGGAGCACGTGCTGGCTAGAAGCTCTGTCATTGCTGGCAAACATGCTTCTGCTTCAGCTTGGAGATTAACCTTTTCAGCGAGGATGTTTTAACCCTTTGTGTGCCTGTGAGGCTGCTGGCTGGTCATTGTGTTTTGCCTGCTAGCATCCTTTTATTCCTGCTTGTCCTGTCTTCCTACCTGAGCTACATTTCATTAGCTACTCTCCAACTGTCTGACGACCCGTCATGTCACGTCAAACAGCGCGTGACGTCCACGTGCACAGCGCAACTATGTTGTGACGGTTCGCTGACCGCTGGCCGACTGTCGGGCCTTTGATGTGGCTGTCATCTCACTGCCAACAAGGTGTGCGGCAGGTGAGAAAGGCAATGAGTGTGTGTTGTGAGAATGGCAGGTGTACCGGCACCGCACAACCCTGTAGAGTCATGTGTTCACTTTGTAAAAATAAAGTCCATCTGTGGGTTCCGAAGCCACAACTCGGTGTACTCAGTGCTGCCTGACATCGACAGGTGGAGAAGTCTACACAGTGCACCTGTCTCTCACACCAGGCAGGTGACTTCGTCTCACCACCCGTCTGTGGGACAATCCAGTGAACACCTACATGTGAGTGCATGAGAGAACAAGATGGAAGGTTCTGGTGAGGCAGTGAGCAAGAGAGCGTGTAGTGATTAGTTTTACTGGTGAGTGAGTGTGTGTGTGTGAGTGTGTGTGTGAGTGTGAGTGAGTGTGTGAGTGAGTGTGTGAGTGTGTGAGTGAGTGTATGATGTGAGTGTGTGTGAGTGTGTGAGTGAGTGTATGATGTGAGTGTGTGTGAGTGTGAGTGTGAGTGAGTGTGTGAGAGTGAGTGTGTGAGTGTGTGAGTGTGAGTGTGTGAGTGAGTGTGTGAGTGAGTGTGTGAGTGAGTGTGTGAGTGTGTGTGTGTGAGTGTGTGAGTGTGAGTGTGTGAGTGAGTGTCAATGTGTAGTGTGTGAGTGAGTGTGTGTGTGAGTGTGTGAGTGAGTGTGTGTATGTGAGTGTGTGTGTGTGTGAGTGTCAGTGTGTAGTGTATGTGTCTCCTCGCTTGTGGGAAGTTCTGTCTTGTGTCATTAACTGTTGACGTGGCCGTACAGGCTGAGCTGTCTTTTATTTTGTGAAGTGAAAAAAGCAGGTAGATGTCACAACATGCGTGAGAGTGGGAGTGAGTTTACGCGGGACGTGACATAATTTATGGTGACCACTACGTGATGTCTCGTGCGATATTTAAGACAATGTACACCACACACTACACACCACACACTACACACCACACTCTACACACTACACACTACACACAGCACACTCTACACCACACACTACACATCACACACTACACATCACACACTACACACCACACACACTATACACCACACTCTTCACACTACACACCACACATCTACACACCACACACACTATACACCACACTCTTCACACTACACACCACACACTACACACCACACTCTACACACTACACACTACACACCACACAGCACACTCTACACCACACACTACACATCACACACTACACATCACACACTACACACCACACTCTTCACACTACACACCACACACTACACACCACACTCTTCACACTACACACCACACTCTTCACACTACACACCACACACACTACACACCACACTCTTCACACTACACACCACACTCTTCACACTACACACCACACACACTACACACCACACTCTTCACACTACACACCACACACTCGGATTGTTTTATGAAGTACACCTCCTTCAGTTGCAGTCTGTCAGGAGAAGGACACGTGTGTCAGTTGTTGATGCCGTCGATGACTTAAAAGTAAAGGAAGGAGGAGAGGTAGGGACGCCTATTCCCCCATTGCCTGACCTTGTTGACCCCAGGCTGTGAGCGCGTTCTCCGTTAGCGCCGTTGATTAACCGTAACTAGTCGACCCTGACGTGGTCGGCCATGCGTGCTACATTCACACCGATCCCTAGGGGCCATGCACTTTGCACATTCTGCTCTCTGACACCTGACTTGTGACCTGAGTATTTAATGAGATCATCTCTGTCTCCGTGTGTGACAGCTTCAGTGTCGTCTCGCACGAGTGTGGTTGGCGAATGTAGGAAGTTGTACCAGCTCCGTCAGGTTCGGCAGGTGATGAAGACCACAATGCGAGTATGTAGATAACAACCTCGACATCGACCCGCACGAGCCCGAGTGGTGCAGCACCACACCACGCTGGTGTCACAAGTCTGGTGTCTCCGCTGTCAGTTGGACTCACCTCAACCTGCTTAATCAGCTCACCGCCAGGAGGCGTGAGTCACTAAGGGCCGCTATTAAGAAATCAAATTTAAATCCGTTTCGATCGCTACAGGCTACGAGACCCTGTCACACACTAGTCATCAACCTCGCCATTCGCCCACAAGCGTCCGGGCAGAATACAAGATGACAGCAGCATACCGAAGGATGACCCTTAAAATGATGACAGCTGACTACTCAAGCATGTTCACTGTACACAGATTACAGCACCTTAGCGACTTTCATCACCACAAACTGAGCGATGTCTGTGCCAAGTACCCTGTCATTATGTCGGTAGGTTGGCTGAAGCAGTGTTAGGTCTGGTACTCAGTACTGACTGAAGACACTTAGTCCTACCTACTACACTAAAGCACTGTGGGAAATCACACCTGCCTACTGTCTGGAAACGGCTCGTCATACGTAATTCACCTCAGGACCACAGTTAGTCTAACTCAGTTAGACCTAATACACCAAACTACTGTGTGATAACAGTTCTAATACACCAAACTACTGTGTGATAACAGTTCTAATACACCAAACTGTGTGATAACAGTTCTAATACACCAAACTACTGTGTGATAACAGTTCTAATACACCAAACTGTGTGATAACAGTTCTAATACACCAAACTACTGTGTGATAACAGTCATTAGATAAAAGAACCGAGGACCGATCGTCAGACCTTTTCACTCGCTGATGAAAGTGACTGCAGGCAGGACTACTACTGTCTGCACGCCTGCTGTAAGGTTGTGACTGCATACAGGTTTACTACTGTCTGCACGCGCTAACATCTGGCTACTGAATGACCGCTGTGACGTGACTGATGTTACGTTACATTAGACAAGACGACCTACCGTCTGACTGGCCGCTGAGTGACGTCGTCTAGTGGACCACAGGAGAAGCGTGTGCAGGATGACCACGAGGGGGCGCAGCTGATGGTTCGTGACGACTGTTGCACGTCACGTGTCTGCTGCACTCAGTGAATCCCTGTAAGTATACATGTAGTGTATGCAGTCAGTAGAGAGCTGACACTAGTGTAACAGCTGTCAGCAGAGAGTTGTCACAAGACTATCATGTCAGTAGAGAGTTGACACTAGTGTAACAGCTGTCAGTAAAGAGCTGTTATAAGACTATCATGTCAGTAGAGAGCTGTCACAAGACTATCATGTCAGTAGAGAGTTGTCACAAGACTATCATGTCAGTAGAGAGTTGACACAAGACTATCATGTCAGTAGAGAATTGTCACAAGACTATCATGTCAGTAGAGAATTGTCACAAGACTATCATGTCAGTAGAGAGTTGTCACAAGACTATCATGTCAGTAGAGAGTTGACACAAGACTATCATGTCAGTAGAGAGCTGTCACAAGACTATCATGTCAGTAGAGAGCTGTCACAAACGTCAGAATATACAGGTATGAAATCCTCCAAGTTTCTGTTTGTGAGTGAAACCGAACTTTGGGTTCAGCAGAGCAGCCACCCGTTTACTAGTGGTGAGTGATCACTGGTTTGTTGGTCAGTGTGTCACGTGTGTGTGTCACGTGTTTGTGTCGGTGCAGCAAAGAAATCTGTGCGGGCTGCTTGCAACGACTGGTCCCCTCCCCCCAACGGGAGGACACTGACTTCGTAAATACAGGAAGCTGTTATCCCTGTCATCACTGTCACGTGACCCTATTTGTAGATTACTTGTAGACTATTTGTAGACTACTTGTAGACTACTTGTAGACCA
The DNA here is from genome assembly GCF_003073045.1 of Pomacea canaliculata. Lineage (NCBI taxonomy): Eukaryota > Metazoa > Mollusca > Gastropoda > Architaenioglossa > Ampullariidae > Pomacea > Pomacea canaliculata. The sequence goes on from NC_037603.1 coordinate 9,238,384, forward strand.
TGTGTTCTGTTTTGTCCTGAAAGTGAATTACAATAACAACTCGCACAAACAGATGTAGATGACAGCCTCAACAGCCATGTTTGTCTGCTAAACGAATGTCACCAGCCACAACTACCACGAGGTACACAACTCGATGTGTTTGACAGAGTTGTCCTTGCAATATTTGTTTACAGTTGTGAAATACGGGTACCAGCAATGAGTGGTGTTTGTGATAAGCCACAGGTAGGATTTGACAAGATGTCCTCAGTCACAAAGTCCCCCCCCCCACCATCTCGTACAGAGCTTGGACAGTTGGACAGTTGGACAGTTGGACAGTGTGGTCTTAGCTTAGCTCTCTTAGCCTTGGATACAATTTGTTTTTGTTGTTTTTGTTTTTGTTGTGTAGTGTTTTGTGTTTTTATTAGCTGGGATAAACCGACCAGTGAGTGTGTATGGAGTGAGAGACACTGTATATAAAGACAGGATTGTGTGTGAACATGTATGAATATACTTTTAATATCTCAGTAGCCTTACAGGTGACACAATGGACAACCTAGCAACACGCAGCAGGTGTCAGTGCACGTCACATGACCTCAGTTGTGTCAGACAGTTCAGAGGGCTGTGCAACTCCTTGATAACATTATCTATATGAACTTCCCAATTCAGTTTGTCATTGATAATTAAACATAAATACTTGTAGCCGTTAGACTTCCCTGTCACCTTGCGCTTAATAACTTTTCTGTAAATCAACCCTGTCCCTCGTGCAAATCAACAATCATTTCTATCGTTCTCTTGACATTGCACTCTGAACTATTGACCCCACGCCAGGCAACAAAGTGATCAATCACCTGTGTGTAATAAGAGTCGCCATCATTGCACATTAGTCCCCGTGAGTCGGTGTCCTTCTCGGCAAATATAAGTATGAGCGAGTGAGAGCTGGTGTCTGTGTCCACATCCACTGTGTACCGGACACAAGGGAGGAACAGGCCCGTCCCACGGGTAGCACCACCGTGTACAAAGTGTCAGCAACCTGCCATTTGTTGGTCACTCACTCTGACATCCACAACAAGCTCTGGCATCAGTAGTCAGCCACAGCAGCTCGTGGACAGCCAGCCAGCCAGCCAGCCAGCCAGCCAGCCTCGTGTTGTGGACAAATCAGACGATGAAGGAACCTACATGTTTGGGTATGACAGGGTTCAGGTCCTCTACACGTGAAAACAGTTTAGTGAAGATGTTTTGTGCACTGTGTTTCCTTGTGTAGACCAATGGTAGAGGATGTCACAAGTGCTGGACACGTGTAGAGCAAGAGAACATTGGAGTGTGTTGACTGTCACTACCTGCAACTACAGCTCGGCTCACCCACCTTCTGCTTGTGTGGTTGAAATATTAGCAGGTGTTTCACAAAGGTGTTGCGGCAAATAATTATCATCATCGCCTTCATCATCACATTATTGGTCTTGCCAAGGGAGCAGCGGTCTTTACTGCGGTCTATTTTTAGTTGACCTCGCAACCTCTTGGCCGTGGTGATGCAGGATACCACGCTGCTGTGATCGATGCTCTTTATGGTTCTCGCCATTTTCGTCGCTTCATAAGCAATCTCTCTCATTTCAAAGACTGCTTTACATCGTCTGTTTCAGCCGAGCGGGAATCTGGGCGAGCTTTAACACGATTTGGCGGCCGACAAGCGCTCGACAGAGTGGTCCGCCCCTGCCTCACGTGACGACGTCACATCCGTTTTTATACGTCCACAGCAGTACATCCTACCACGTAATAATACATGATCACTCTATCGCCATCCTACAGCATCACGTGATGGCTGTATCCCCCTCCACCTCAGCATCGCTCTACAGCAGGACTAACTTTATATTCTGACTGTAGACCCTGATGTACCCTGTTCACACGAGTATAGGTGTCTTACCGGGTATTTGGCTCTTACATTGCATTGCACGACATACAGAGGCATTGGCACACACACATGGACACACACACACACACACACACACACACACACACACACACACATGCATACACACGCACACGCAAGCGAGTAGACAGCACACCTGTACAATTAACGCACCAGGTGTGCATGTGGCTGAGATTACCAGGTGTTGTCGCTGTGACGTGTGTGTTTATGGTTGTACTGTCTCAGAGCTGACTGAAGGAGGCCTCATCCTTACTGTCATATACACAGGTCCTCAGACACTACAACTCAAGGTAGATGATTCCACAGCGACAATGCTTGTCATTTCGACCCGCTGTCACAACTCCGAGCTTTGGAAACAGAATCATGGAAGAGAAGTGACGTGGTACCCATGAGACCGTCTCTCATAAATACGAGTAACAGCAAATATGGAGACATCAGCTTCGTCTGGGTTCCCTCGCATGTTGGAATGAAAAGCTATGAAGACGCTGATGACTGGCTGGACTGGAAGTAAAACACACACCAAGTCGCCAGCCTAAACACCGGCATGTCACCACCTAGACCGCGATGGCCAGGCAGCCAGCAAATACAGCAAATACAGCAAATACAGCAGACACGTGAACAGCAGACACATGAACAGCAGACACGTGAACAGCAGAGACATGAACAGCAGACACATGAACAGCAGACTGCTCAGTGTTTGGGTTTGTGGCTCATCGGCCCCTCCCTGCCGGTGCTGGAGCCAAGGTTCATGACAACCGCTCCTCGCCTCCCTGCTCCGCCTGCTTAACGACCGCGACCGCCAGAACGGCTGACAAAGGGAGCATTGTGCGAGGCGGACGAGGTTTTTGTTGCGACCCTTAAGCGCCGTAAAGAAAACACAGCAGCGCGGTCTCGCCATGACAGTCGTCTGGAGGCGCACGAGCTGCGCGAGATGAAGTTGCAGATCGATGTTCGATGTCTTCTCCCCTCCCCCCCTCACGCCGTCTGCCCCCTCCCGTCCCCTTGTGGTCCCTCCACCCACGCGTCCTTGCTTGCGGGACCCTACGTCACCACGTCACTACGTCACTACACCAATAGAGAGGGGGAGAGATCAGCATGCAGAATAGCGAGATGGTCACGTGCGGCCCGTGACAACCGCGCTCATCTACCAGCCGCTGGAGGCTTTGCCGAGATTTGCTGTCGCCGGCCTCCGCTTTCAGCTGCACCACCGTCACGACAACAACAAGAACAACAACAAGATGAGCTCGATTTTCTGATTTATTGACTCAAATCAAAGTACAGGGGATAAGGGGCTGCCAGGGGAGCAGGGGGGCTGAACTGAGTGACGTGACAAGGGGAAGTACACAGCATCCCGTAGCAACCTGCTCAGCTCAACACAGATGTCATCGTCGATACACGTGAGCACTGACTCAATATGCATGTCCACAGATGTAGGTGGTAGAGTACAACACAAATGTAACAACACAACACTGTCCGTGCTGTCCGTCATCAACCCCCGACACAGACCACAACAACAACACAGCCGCGATAACAACAAGGGGAAAGTACTGCTGACGACGAGTGTTACAACTGTTTCTAAACTAACATGTCATCATCTCACTGACGACGAGTGTTACCAACTGTTTCTAAAACTAACATGGTCCATCATCTCACTGACGACAGGCGGCGGGAAGTGGGATGAGTTGCTCCAGGCGGAGGCTGAGAACGTGCTCCGACCCCACTAACCAGTGAGCTAGCGCGGACTGCCGCAGTCTAGACAGAGCAGACGGGAGGGCAGGGCAGGGAGAGGGCAGGGAGGGGGATGCAGCTGACGGGGGAGGAGGAAGGGCACAGGGCAGTGAAGTTGATGTAGACTGGTCAGCCACGGGTCGATAGCTGCTACTACACCAAGTCCCTGCAGTCAGTGTGACACTGCACAGCGCCCCCTGCCCCTTCCCAATGCTTCCTCCTCCTCCCCTGGTCCCACCGACCGGTGCCCACTTCAGTTTGTACCCTCACATCTGGCTCATAAAAGGTCCCCTCTCCACAAGCTTGGACACTTTAAGGTCTCGTCTCATAACACTCTTGTTCTGACCTTTGATGAGTCAGCGGCGGACAGGAATATTTCTGAGTGCGAATCAGCGCGTGCGCCGTCAGAAATAAGCGAGCTATTTATAGACGTAGAGAGGATCGACAATACAGATGACATCTTGTTCAATGGCAGCAGCTTGCTTACCGTGAAAAGACATGTCACACTGGGACCAGAGGACACACCTGGCGTCTTGCGGTCTCCTAGCACAGTGCGTGGACACAGCACACAGTCACATGACACGTCACTTGAGTCACGTGACTGCAGGTCCACAGTCCTGCTAAAAGTCACTGGTGACGTAAGCAGCGGGGATTACATACTATGCACGTACCTACAGACACAGGTAATGATTACATACTATACACGTACCTACAGACACAGGTAATGATTACATACTATACACGTACCTACAGACACATGTAATGATTACATACTATACACGTACCTACAGACACAGGTAATGATTACATACTATACCTACAGACACAGGTAATGATTACATTACTATACACCTACCTACAGACACAAGGTAATGAATTACATACTATACCTACAGACACAGGTAATGATTACATACTATACACGTACCTACAGACACAGGTAATGATTACATACTATACACTACCTACAACACAGGTAATGATTACATACTATATACCTACAGACACAGTAATGATTACATACTATACCTACAGACACATAATGATTACATACTATACACCTACCTACAGACACAGGTAATGATTACATACTATACACTACCTACAGACACAGGTAATGATTACATACTATACACGTACCTACAGACACAGGTAATTATTACATACTATGCACGTACCTACAGACACAGGTAATGATTACATACTATGCACGTACCTACAGACACAGTAATCACTACAACTACAGACACAGGTAATGATTACATACTATACAGGTACCTACAGACAACAGGTAATGATTACATACTATACAGGTACCTACAGACACAGGTAATGATTACATACTATACCTACAGACACAGGTAATGATTACATACTATGCACGTACCTACAGACACAGGTAATGATTACATACTATACACGTACCTACAGACACAGGTAATGATTACATACTATGCACGTACCTACAGACACAGGTAATGATTACATACTATACCTACAGACACAGGTAATGATTACATACTATACAGGTATCTACAGACACAGGTAATGATTACATACTATGCACTTACCTACAGACACAAGTAATGATTACATACTATACACGTACCTACAGACACAGGTAATGATTACATACTATGCACTTACCTACAGACACAGGTAATGATTACATACTATACACGTACCTACAGACACAGGTAATGATTACATACTATACACGTACCTACAGACACAGGTAATGATTACATACTATACACGTACCTACAGACACAGGTAATGATTACATACTATACCTACAGACACAGGTAATGATTACATACTATACACGTACCTACAGACACAGGTAATGATTACATACTGTACACGTACCTACAGACTCAGGTAATGATTACATACTATACACGTACCTACAGACACAGGTAATGATTACATACTGTACACGTACCTACATACACAGGTAATGATTACATACTATACACGTGTGACATTACATGTGTAACAGTCAGGTAGGAGACATGACGCGTGATTACACACACAGCAAGGTTTGAACACACCAGGTACAGACGCATCCACAGTCGGTGTAAGTGAGTGCCGCTCACGCACTCAGTGAGTTAAGTGTCTGCGAGCTTTGCCAGACCGACTTTCACGAGAGTAGAGAAGGAGACTGGTGTGGTCAGTACCCGAGTGCACGGTATTGGCGAGTCTCAGGACTGAACTGAGTTGCGTGCACTCGTACCTACGTGACTCCAGACATGCGCACAGTTAATAATAGTCGCTTAGGTTGTCCTCACCACCGCTGGCCTGTAAGCTTCGCCACTTTCAATTCCATTTTGTCATCCTCTGGAGCCCAGACATGGCGCATCGATCAGCTGTGGTGACACCAGGTGGCGCACAAGCTCTGGTCACTTCACCGCGCTCCTCGGGCCGACAGCAAGGAGAGTGAAAGTGAACTCGCCTGGCTTCACACAGAACAGTGTCCTTACATCATCAGTAGATGTCAGACAGAACAGTGTCTTTGTGTCATCACTAGATGTCAGACTGCACAGTGTCTTTATGTCATCACTAGATGTCACACAGCACAGTGTCTTTATGTCATCACTAGATGTCAGACAGAACAGTGTCTTTCTGTCATCACTAGATGTCACACAGCACAGTGTCTTTATGTCATCACTAGATGTCAGACAGAACAGTGTCTTTGTGTCATCACTAGATGTCACACAGCACAGTGTCTTTATGTCATCACTAGATGTCACACAGCACAGTGTCTTTATGTCATCACTAGATGTCAGACAGAACAGTGTCTTTCTGTCATCACTAGATGTCACACAGCACAGTGTCTTTATGTCATCACTAGATGTCAGACAGAACAGTGTCTTTGTGTCATCACTAGATGTCACACAGCACAGTGTCTTTATGTCATCACTAGATGTCACACAGCACAGTGTCTTTATGTCATCACTAGATGTCACACAGCACAGTGTCTTTATGTCATCACTAGATGTCACACAGCACAGTGTCTTTATGTCATCACTAGATGTCACACAGCACAGTGTCTTTATGTCATCACTATATGTCACATCACAGTGTCTTTATGTCATCACTAGATGTCACATCACAGTGTCTTTATGTCATCACTAGATGTCAGCACACTGCCACTCCATGTTAGCACGATACTCTGGCCCCGCTACATGCCTGTCCTCAGTCTCCCCCTCCCCTGTCAAAGGTGGCGCCGACGTGAAGTTTGGTTGTTGGTTGTGACCGAGATGCCAGATCCGTCGTGCAGGTGGGCGTGAAAATACCCCGTGGGTGGCCCCAACCCGTCACAAACCAGTGGTGTTTACAGATGAGTAGCAACACACTGTGTAACCCCACCACGTCACACACCAGTCGTGTGTCACCAGTAGTGTTTACAGATCTGTAACAACACACTGTGTGTGACCTCACGCCCTCAGTAATGGTGTGTCACCATTAAAGGAGGCAAAATGGCGGAGTAAAATCAACTTCATTCAACTGACAACCGCAATCTCTCAACAGGTCGGTGAGAAACAGCCCCCCCCCTTCTCCGGTCCATGGACGCTTCTGGTTGGACAAAGTCCACCGACTACAGTCACGTGAGTGGTAGGCCATGGTGTACTTTGTACAACCGCAAATATGGCTGCCTTGTGTGTGTCACAGTGTGTGTGTCACTGTACTGTGTGGATGTCGTGTGTGTCACTGTGTCACTGTACTGTGTGGATGTCGTGTGTGTCACTGTGTCACTGTACTGTGTGGATGTAGTGTGTGTCACTGTGTCACTGTACTGTGTGGATGTAGTGTGTGTCACTGTGTCACTGTACTGTGTGGATGTCGTGTGTGTCACTGTGTCACTGTACTGTATGGATATCGTGTGTGTCACTGTGTCACTGTACTGTATGGATATCGTGTGTGTCACAGTGTGTGTCACTGTACTGTGTGGATGTCGTGTGTGTCACTGTGTCACTGTACTGTGTGGATGTAGTGTGTGTCACTGTGTCACTGTACTGTGTGGATGTCGTGTGTGTCACTGTGTCACTGTACTGTGTGGATGTAGTGTGTCACTGTGTCACTGTACTGTGTGGATGTCGTGTGTGTCACTGTGTCACTGTACTGTATGGATATCGTGTGTGTCACAGTGTGTGTCACTGTACTGTGTGGATGTCGTGTGTGTCACTGTGTCACTGTACTGTGTGGATGTAGTGTGTGTCACTGTGTCACTGTACTGTGTGGATGTCGTGTGTGTCACTGTGTCACTGTACTGTATGGATATCGTGTGTGTCACTGTGTCACTGTACTGTGTGGATGTCGTGTGTGTCACTGTGTCACTGTACTGTGTGGATGTCGTGTGTGTCACTGTGTCACTGTACTGTGTGGATGTCGTGTGTGTCACAGTGTCACTGTACTGTGTGTATATCGTGTGTGTCACAGTGTGTGTCACTGTACTGTGTGGATGTCGTGTGTGTCACACTGTGTCACTGTATTGTCATATAAACCTCATGTGGATGTCGTGTGCTCTACATGGTGTCTCTGTAATTCCCCCCACCCACACTCCCCCCATCCCTCCAACATGTCTTGCAGTGCCCCCGGAGAAAGCCCCAGGTGACCCCTGCCCTTAACACAAGGTGTGTGGGTCACTGAGATGGGGGAGACATTACATCATCTCCTCCTTCAAGTGGAGAAGGGGAGGTCACCTGTGGCGTTTGCGTTCAGGTACAAGTGCTCCAAAAAAACCGTTATTTTTACTGATGGTTGTCTGTCCTTCTGTATTCTTTTCCTCTTACTTTCTCTCTTACTCGTTCTTCTTACTCTCCGTCAGCACGTTTTACCTCCCTTTCTATATTTCCTTCTTAGCTTACCGATAATCACATCTATGTCAGTCACGACGCAGCTGGATGTCACGGTCTTGTTGACCAGCCAAGGTTGACCTATTCTCCATGTTTGCTGTCTGCAGTAACCATCGTGACCACTCTATCAGTTCTAGCAGACACGAAGAACAACATTTAAATACAATATTTTCTAATCACAAGACAAGAAATAATCACATTTCAAAAACAACGGAAGCGTCAACCCACAGCTTTAAGCTGAAGTACTTACAATGGATAAAGTAGTGGAGATTGTTGTATCTATGGCAACAGTCTAGTGGGAGGAGGCTCATCAAGCGTGAGCAGAAACTCAGTGGCGTACAAACACAGGGATCATTTAGAGCAGGGATGCCCAACCTACGGCCCGCGGGCCATATTCGGCCCGCGACGCGGTGCCATCCGGCCCGCGAAACTTCTGCCCACAGTGCAGGAAATCGGCATGTTAGTAATAAAAAAGACCTAAAAAACGAAAAAAAGGAAGAAGAAGTATTTATCCCCACGTAGGGACGTCTCCCAATCATTTTTTCGATTGACGAACATTTCTATTCAGTGCTCCGACTTGGTGTCTCTACGATGAGGCCGGACATTCAGAAGCTGGTTTCGGGAAAACAACTTCAAATATCCCACTAATTACTACATAATTAATGGTAAGTACAACTTGTTTCTAATAAAAATGGTATCTGCTCTATTTTTGTTTCTTTTTTGTATTTTTGCGGTGAAGTGGCCCGCCCTACGGCTGTCCGAAATGGATATGGCCCGCAGGCCGAAAAAGGTTGTGCATCACTGCTTTAGAGCATCACAAAGAGGAGACAAAGTACACGTCAGTAAAGAGCAGAGTGTAGCTGCCACTAAGGTGGGTGTCACGTGTACACGTATTTCCTGACACAGTGTAAGACAGTGAGTAGACAGGGGGTAGACAGGGGTAGACAGGGGGTAGACAATGAGTAGACAGGGGTAGACAGGGGTAGACAGTGAGTAGACAGGGGTAGACAGGGGTAGACAATGAGTAGACAGTGAGTAGACAGGGGTAGACAGGGGGTAGACAGTGAGTAGACAGGAGGTACCCCACACTGCAAAACGATGCCAAACAAAAGTAGGTGTGGTTACCTACACCAGTCAAAGACAACAGTGTGTGTGGAGAAGGAGTTGATACAGTCAACAATATTCTCTACAACGAGCGGAAACTATTCAGTCTACACATTATGCTTCCTCGTAGCATCCCTCGTCTCTTCTTCTCGATAGAGACAAATGTCTGAGATAAAACTGTGTAAGTGTGTGTGGACACGGAGGAAAAGTAGGCGGAAGAAGATATGGAAGGAGGCTTGAAGGGGAGGAGGATGCTAAGGACGGGGTGGGGAAGAGACAATTTCCGAGTCCCCATTACCATTAGCCGCCAGAAGGTGTACCTGCTGACCTGCTGCGAATTAATCACGTGACGCCAGAACGCTCTCTCCAGTGCTTTTTGTGGCACAAGAGGCGGAGGTCGTCCGAGCGTGTCCGGTCGATGGCAATTACGGGAAAAACTCGCGAAAGGCCGGCGGTCGTTACAAAAAACTGTGGGCACCACTGAAAGTGCGGGGCTGTGCGAAAAGCACGAGACCTCCCCACACTCCCCACACACTCCCCCCCCCCTCACACACCACACACTCGCCGTGATTCCACGCTTTAGTGGTGCGGCGGAAGTGACGACAGCCTTGTCTGACCCCGTGACCCGCAGCACGCCGTGGTCCAAGTGCTCATCAACACTAGTGTGACGTGTTCATCGTGTAGCCAGGCCTCGGCAACTAGGAGGATGAGGGTGGGGGAAGGTTTCATCTGATGATACCCCGATATGTCCTGCGCAATGATGACTGCTAGAGCATCAAGATCGTTACAGATCACATGACAGCTATAATCGGTGGCGGAGCCCGGGTCTTCACACATCCATCAACACTTTATGGACAGCATCCCCGACATGCAAAAGGAACAAATGTGGAAAGCTGGCAAAAATCATTTAACCGCCGGGGATCGCTATTTACACGTCAGGTACTCAGCAGTGACGACACCACCAACCCTCCATCCTTTGTTCAATGGATGGACACAGCAAAAATAAAGCTTTCGTTATTTCCATGGTGAGTTGCTCAGTGAGTCCGAGCCATTCTGACAGATGTTGTACACAAAGATCGCAGGAGCAAAGTGAAGGTGAAAACAAAGTGTGAGATAAGCTGCAGTAGGTAGCGACAGGCTCAACTTTCCAGGATGTGATTTATTTGAAGAAGACAATTAAAAGTGGACAGCGAAGAAAAAAGGAGGGAATGTCCTTTGAGGTTGTCTTGAGTTGAAAGCCGCGGACTTTTGGGAGGGACGGTGCTCGGCCCAGCCTGGACTGAAGACAGGAGGGTGAGCAGACCTCAGCCCTCCTGCAGCCCACAGCAGACAAGGGGCAGGGAATTAACTTTCTGAAGAAGAACAACATCGATGTGCTTCCTCTCACAGCATCCCACTCGTGCGCCATCAGGTATTGATGGGGGGAGAGTGTGTGGGGGAGGGCGGGCGGCGGGTAAGCAGCATCAAGGGGGGAATGGTCGAGGGCCAGGCTGCCGACAGACACTTACTTAAGCCACATCATAGAATCTTAAAGAGACCTTTCACAGACTTGTGCTCCAGTTCCATCAACTGGCAACCTGGACTGTGAAAGCGTGCAGTGGTCGTCACTTAATCGTCACAGGACCTATGACATGAGACTAACTCACCGATGTCATAAAAACTGTTCCATCACCTGGTGTCACCTGACATGTTTAGGGCTGATTAGAGTTAGGGTCAGGTACTGACTAGGACATGCTGACGATTTCCGTAACTCCGCCCACTGCTGGTGCTACGGGTGGCACTCCCCTCAACTGCCAGCAACAGTTGTGCTCAGCTACTCACAGCTGCTCACAACTGCTCACAGCAACTCACAACTGCTCACAGCAACTCACAGCTGCTCACAACTGCTCACAGCAACTCACAACTGCTCACAGCAACTCACAGCTGCTCACAACTGCTCACAGCAACTCACAACTGCTCACAGCAACTCACACCAAATCACAGCTGCTCACAGCAACTCACAGCTGCTCACAACTGCTCACAGCAACTCACAGCTGCTCACAACTGCTCACAGCAACTCACAGCTGCTCACAACTGCTCACAGCAACTCACAGCTGCTCACAACTGCTCACAGCAACTCACAACTGCTCACAGCAACTCACAGCTGCTCACAACTGCTCACAGCAACTCACAGCTGCTCACAACTGCTCACAGCTGCTCACAGCTGCTCACAGCAAATCACAGCTGCTCACAGCTACTCACACCTCTCATTATTGAAGTTTGCTGCTTTATTTTGCACGTGCAAACTACTCGAGGTCAGCATCAGCAGTGAACAGCAACATCTGATATCCCGAGGCTCTGACCTGACCACGTGACCCTCAAGGGGCGCACAACCTGTCCACCCGCCACCCTTCGTCGTGTGCTGCCAGGCACTGCTGGGATTCCTCCTCCCTCTTCTGTGTCTGTCTCTCATTCATCGCTGTGCAAAGAACAGGTCGTCGCCTTGTTATCTGTTGCCAGGATGTCAGAGCGATGTCAGCTGCTGATCCCGGCTCACGATGGCCATTTGACTATCGTTGACGACAAATTCACTTCAAGCTTCTGTGCGGCAAAGCGAGCTTTGACAGACTGAGCTCTGCTCACCCTTCTCGTGATGTTAAAGGTCACTTACGGCGACGACGAACAGCTTTAGCAATTCTGTCGACAATCTCCTCCTCATCTCCATGGAAATGAAACGGAGTTCTCTGTTGTGGGGTACATGACATCGCCAACAGAGGGTCGCGTGAATTCCATCAGTTGAGGATGGTGAGAGAGAACAGTGCCTAGTCTAGAGAGAGAACAGTGCCTAGTAAAGACAGAGAACAGTGCCTAGCAGAGAGAGAACAGTGCCTAGTATAGAGAGAACAATGCCTAGTAAAGACAGAGAACAGTGCCTAGCAGAGAGAGAACAGTGCCTAGTATAGAGAGAACAATGCCTAGTAAAGACAGAGAACAGTGCCTAGCAGAGAGAGAACAGTGCCTAGTAGAGAACAGTGCCTAGTATAGAGAGAACAATGCCTAGTAAAGACAGAGAACAGTGCCTAGCAGAGAGAGAACAGTGCCTAGTAGAGAACAGTGCCTAGTCCAGAGAGAAAGAACAGAGTAGAGAGAGAGAACAGTGGCCAGGGACCACTTACACCTGACAAAAAAACAGCGCGCGCCACGTGTGTGACGTCAGCCCCGGTGCCAGACCTGATCCATCAAGTTGTCCGACGGCGGGGGACAAATGTAACTCGGACAGCAAGATGGCCATCACGACTCCCATATCTTGCCGAACATCACATGTTTCCGCTCCTAAGCCCCTAAACCCTGCTATGCCCACGCAGCCCACCCACATCCATAATACTCATAACAGATGAAGCAGCCGATCACATCACACGCAGACATTTGTAGCCGACGCTGACAGGTACCACTGTCTGGCCTTCACTCATCCTTAATGGTAGTGAGCAGTGGCAGTGGCTGACATCACGTGACTCCTTGTCTCACCAACTGCTGCAGCTGGCAGCTGTGCTGTAGTACAGCTGGCATGGGCCACACTAGGCTGTATGTGTGGGAGTGTCACACTGTGAGTACAAGTGGGAGGGGCAGACTGTTACTGAGTTGATGGATAGACAGGATGTGTTGGAGGGTAGGTGGGAGGACAAAGTGTGAACAAGGGAAGGATTACTGTGTACATAGGAAGACAAAGTGTGTACAAGGGAAGGATTACTGTGTACATAGGAGGACAAAGTGTGTACACAGGAGGACAAAGTGTGTACATAGGAGGACAAAGTGTGTACACAGGAGGACAAAGTGTGTACACAGGAGGACAAAGTGTGTACATAGGAGGACAAAGTGTGTACACAGGAGGACAAAGTGTGTACATAGGAGGACAAAGTGTGTACATAGAGGACATGTGTACACAGGAGACAAAGTGTGTACATAGGAGGACAAAGTGTGTACAAGGGAAGGATTACTGTGTACATAGGAGGACAAAGTGTGTACAGGGAAGATTACTGTGTACATGGAGGACAAAGTGTGTACAAGGGAAGGATTACTTGTAGTGGGAGAGGCAGAGCGCAGAGTGTGTCGGGGAGGAATGGTGTAGCTGTGTAACAGACTGTACACCTGTGAGTGAGCATCGTGTTACCAACAGACACACTGGTGTCAGGAGGGGCAGACAACTGCGGTGCGTACCTTCACGGTTGTCTGTCTCGCCACCATTACGGTGAGTGTCGTGATAAAACGTTTCTCTGACCTTGTGTCGTGGGTCAAAGTTGAGAGTTCGAGCTGAGAGTGGAGACCTGCGATGTAGATGGCCTGGCTAGTGTGGACAGGGATCACATTACCTTTGACACTTTATAAATTATTCATCGTAATCCGCAGCCAGAGGATGACAGAGCGATCTTTATTGCGTCTGCCTGGAAAAACTTATTATATATATAGAGAGAGACAGAGAACAGATAGGTAGAGACAGAGAACAGATAGGCAGAGAGAGAGAGACAGAGAACAGATAGGTAGAGACAGAGAACAGATAGGCAGAGACAGAGAACAGATAGGTAGAGACAAATGTGCAAACACACGCGCACACACAGAACAAGCTGTAGCAGACAGAAGAAAGACACACACACACACTTGTATTTAGCATGAAGCACAAAACGACAAAAGCGTGCATACACACAGCCAGGTACTCAGACAGACAGACAGACAGACAGACAGACAGACAGACAGACAGACAGACAGACAGACAGACAGACAGACAGACAGACAGACAGACAGACAGACAGACAGACAGACAGACAGACAGAGAAGCACTGTATTTAGAAGAGACAGAGACAGTGCCTACAGTTGTAGACATGATCACAAAATCTCACTCTCTCGATCCTTGGCCAGTCTACGTCTGGCAGACAACCCCTTCATGTGGTTGTCTGCCCATGTCGCTGTCTCCTCTTCTTATTCGTCATTGCATGGTGCGACAGGGTGAGGTGTGACCATGCGACATGATGGCAGGTGTAGGCTGAGTGTGACGATGTGAGACGAGCTTTGTGTTTTGTTTTCAAGTTCCGCTGTCATGATGACATGCAGGTAAAATGACGCGATGGTTCACGTGAGTACATTAGTTAATGTTAGAGTGAACAGATGGCGTCATTAGTTCCATTGTGATGTGGCGAGAGATTCATTGCACAGAGTTTGAAGTGCGGTGCTGTCAGCATGTCCGTTATGAACCTTCACCTTTGTCGCAGGTCATTGACCTCAAGTATTTGACGCGGGGACGGTTTTGCCCTTGAATTGCTTGTGGTCTGGTGGTGTCGGCCCCTGACTCGTCTGTAGTGATGACATGTTGGCCCCCGACCTGTGTAGTGATGGCATGTTGACCCCTGACCTGTGTGTAGTGATGACATGTTGACCCCTGACTCGTGTGTAGTGATGGCGTGTTGACCCCTGACCTGTGTAGTGATGCACGCTTTTGTGTAGCAGACCGATGGACTACTTGCTAAGAACACACAGCTGCCTGCGCCCCATGAGGACCAGCCAGGCGCCCAGACGGCAGACGTGCCAAACAGTGCGAAGCTCTCACAGACAACACATTGGGGCCAAGATCTCCATTTTACACGAGAGAACACCAAGAGATACTTCATGGTGCCGAGCCACAATTGTTACCCGGTGTCTTTATTAGCCGGAGATGGTTTGAGGGGGGGAGGGGAAGGGGAGGACTCTGTGATCCCGAATAGCCGAGACACTGCACAGTCAAGCCTGAGCGCTCCAAACCCGATGAGACGAAAGCCAGCGCCGTGTCTTAGAGAGAGCAGCGGTCATTGATCTGTCTGCTGGGGAATGGCCACAGTTGCCGCCACGCCTCCAGAGATGCAGACAGCACACCTCCGCAACTGTTAATGTAATGTGCTAACCGGACACATTAGCAACAGGAGAGACGAACGCAAAGTGACGAGGTCAATGACCGCCAAGCCACAGGGTGTTGGCACCACCGCCGAGATTGTCAACATCCATCAGCTGGTGTGCATGGGTGCGTGTGCACACTGGGAGACAGTCACAGGGGTTGAGACACAGTCAGCAGACTGTTATACATCAGTCACAGGGTTAGACACAGTCAGCAGACGTGAGACAGTCAGGTCACAGGTTTAGACTGTGAGACAGTCAGGTCACAGGGTTAGACAAGTCAGCAGACTGTGAGACAGTCAGGTCACAGGTTTAGACTGTGAGACAGTCAGGTCACAGGGCTTAGACACCGTCAGTCAGAAGATATCTACTAAGGGCATGCTGGCCAAGCTCTAGCTAGAGGCATGGTCCAAGTTCCACATGGTCCGATGTGACGAATGTGTATTGTACTGGTACCCCAGTACACAAGTACCGAGTCGTTCCAGCTTCTGCCACCCAGAGAAAGCTGATGGCAGTTGTACAACTTTGCCATTGACAGTATTTGACAGGCAAGGATCCCATTCTCCACAGGATCCAACAACATTATCGTCCTTCATGTCCTTAAAGACAGGATGAGCCGAAGGGTAAATAAGTAATAGGTAAGAAAGTGTGATGGTCCTGATGTCGATGTCGATGTTAGATGTCGATACGCCATCCACACTATGGCCAAACAGCAGGCTACAGACAGACAGACAGACAAAGTGCCGCAGCTGTACAGCTGCTCAAGTGTCTTGGTGTCAAAGTCACGGTTAAGTGTTTGCACGTTGCTGTGTGAAAGCCGTAGAACTGTCGTGACGTCAAAGACGTTAAACGTTTCTGTTAACGCCGTCGTTTTGCGGACAGCACTCAGACGACGTGCGGCAAGATGAGGACGCAATGAAACGCAACGACCAAAATATTTTCTGTCCTTGACAGACAGTTGACAACGCTGTTGACAACATTGTTGACAAGGCCGTGATATTATTGTCGATAATGGGGTTGACAGTTAATGTGAAATGCTGTTGACGATTGCTGTTGGCGAGTGACGAGAGAAGTAGTTGCTCTGCCATCAGATATTGCAGCCTTGTGGCCGGCTGGCAGGTGATGGCGAGGATCGCGTGAAGCAGACGGACATGCGGCTTATGGAGGGCTAGCCTCCCCACACCACCACAAAGCGGAGGACACTGGACACCTAGCCTTGTCACCACAACTGATTGGTGTGCACAGCCACTGTACCACTGGTAGCCACCACCGCCAGTGACAATCAATTTCAATTGTGGAGGTTATCAAAGCTCACGCATCAACATCCGCCCTCGCTATCGATCCCAGAAAAGCTAAGACATGGGTAAGGACCGCGAGTGTGGGGGAGGAAAGTGGGGGATTCAGCTTACAGTGACTCATTTCCCCAGAACAGATGTCTCCAGACCACAAGCACAGACTGTCGAAAACATCGTCTCCCAGCCTCTTACAGTCGGCAGTCCCTGTAACCTGTCCAGCAGTAATTATTCCCATCCAGCTGTCAGTGTAATTATTCCCATCTAGCTGTCAGTGCAATTATTCCCATTCCAGATGTCAGTGTAATTACTCCCATCTAACTGTCAGTGTAATTATTCTCATCCAGCTGTCAGGGCAAGTATTCCCATTCCAGCTGTCAAGGCAATTATTCCTCAGCCAGCTGTCAGGGCAATTATTCCCATTCCAGCTGTCAGTGTAATTATTCCTCATCCAGCTGTCAGTGCAATTATTCCCCATCCAGCTGTCGGTGTAATTATTCCCATCCAGCTGTCTCGCACAACAATGCAAACTTTGCAAATAGCAGCCACTCCAGGACATGCTAGGGTGAGGTGAAGATCACTGATTATCAAGCGTCACCACAGTGACATGATACGACATAGACAAGGTATTGTCCAGACATGAACACAAAGCGAGGTATTTACTGACATGACATAGCACCACAAGGTATTTACTTCGACATGACATAGCACACACAGGTATTTACTGACATGACATAGGCGCACACACAGGTATTTACTGACATGACATAGCACTCACAAGGTATTCCTATGAACATCACTCACAAGGTATTTACTGACATGACGATCAGGCACACGACAGGTATTTACTGACATGACATACTGCACTGGTCAACGAGATTGTATGGCACTGCACACTGGTAGCGGGCACCGCATGACGTAAACATAGAGCCCAGAGTGTGTCACAGACTTTGTTCACGTGGCCGACAAGACAACGTCAGACAGTGTGTCACGACTTGTTCACGTGGCCACAGACAGTCAGACAGTGTGCTCACGACTGTTCACGGTGGCATATAGACAGTCAGACAGTGTGTCACGACTTGTCACTTGACCACAGACAGACAGACAGTGTCACGCACTTGTCACGTTGCCCACAAGACAGTCAGACAGTGTGTCACGACTTGTTCACGTGTGCCATAGACAGTCCGACAGCACACAGACAGGACTTGCGTAGCCGACTGTCACTGGCCACAGACACACAGACGTGTCACGACTTGTTCAGAGTGGCATAGAGACAGTGACCAGTGGATCACCGTGTGTCAACGACTTGTTCACGTGGCCACAGACAGTCAGACAGTGTGTCACGACTTTTCAACCGTGTGCCACAAACAGTCAGAGTGTGTCACGACTTGTTACGTGGCCGACAGTCAGACAGTGTTCACACTTGTTCACTTGGCCACAGACAGCAGACAGTGTGTCACGACTTGCTTCACTTGACCATAGACAGTCGGACAGTGTTGTGGTCACACTTTCACTGTGCCACCCTAGACAGCAGACAGTGTTCCATTGTTCACGTGTGCTCACGTCCTCGGACAGTACCACTTATATCAGAGACAGTGTGTCTACGACTTGTTCACGTGGCCACAGACAGTCAGACAGTGTGGTCACGACTGTTTCCACACAGACAACAGCATGTTCACGACCTTGTTCCGGCCATAGACAGTCGAGACAGGTGGCATGGGTGCCACAGACAGCAAAATGTCCGACTTGTCACTTGTTCACTTGCCACAAACACACAGAACAGTGACAGGGTCGCTGTGTACGTAGTGCCACCAGACATCAGTTGGGTCACAGAACAGAATCAGGGTCACACTGTCCGGGCCACAGACAGGTGTCACGACTTGTTTGGCACAGCAGACAGATCAGACAGTCACGGCTTGTTCACTGTCCATAGACAGCAGACAAGTGACTGGGCATACACTTGTTGTTTCACGTGGCCACAGACAGTCAGGTGGTTGTCACTTGTCAGTAGACAGTGTGACGGACTGTTCACCTTGGCCACAGACAGTCACAGACACAGTGTGTCACGACTTGTAGTCACTTGCCACCACCAACAGTCAGTGACAGTTGTGTCACGACTTGTTCACGTGGCCCTAGACAAAGACAGGTGGTCACGACTTGTTTCACTTGGCAAGACAGTCAGACAGGTGTCACGACTTGTTCCGGGCCAGCAGTCAGGACAGTGTTCAATGGCGACACATTGTTCACTGGCCACAATACAGTCAGACAGTGTCACGACTTGTTCACATGCCACAGACAGAGACAGTCACGACTTGTTCCACAATTGGCTCCACGCAGTCAGACAGTGTTCACTGACTTGTTCACGTGGCTAGATCGTCAGACAGTATGTGTCCACGACTCTCCGTTTCACTGTCAACAGTACCAGTGTCACGACTTGTTCACGTGGCACAGACAGTCACAGTGTGTCACACTTGTTCACGTGGCCAAGACAGCGTCGAAGACAGTGTGTCCACTTGTTCTTTGTCTTGGTGGCCACAGACAGTCAAGACTAGTGTTCAACGACTTGTTCACGTGCCACAAACAACATGTGTCCACACTTGTTCACGGCATACAGTCAACAGTGTCACGACTTGTTCACTGGCCATTCAGTCAGACGTTGGTCGACTGTTCACGTGGCGACAGTGTTCACGACTCACCATAGACAGTCAGACAGTGTTCCGACTTGTTCAAAACGTCGTTTTTTTTTTTTGGTTAGACAGTGTCACACTTGTTCACGTTGGCCACTGACAGACAGACAGTGTGTCACGATCTTGGCTTCATGCCATAGGCCACAAGACAGTGGTCACATTTTCACGTGCACAACAGTCAGACAGTGGTACACACTTGTTCACGTGCACAGACAGTGTGTCACGACTTGTTCACCCATGCCACAGCACAACAGTTGTCATTGTTCACGTGCCTTCAGTGTCCACGACCAAACAATTGGCCACAGACAGTCAGTGGTACGCAGACAGTCAGTGGTTCACATCCATGCCAGTAAGACTATTGATGCTCAGCTTCCAAGTCTAGACCCATAACCTCCACTCCTGAGATCTCGCCATATCTCGCCCACCCGCCATCAGACGGTCACCACCGCTCAGCCTTCAGCATCGGGCATGTCCCCCGCAAGTCGCGTGATAAACAAACTGTTTTTAAGCAGAGAAAGGAGACTGTCGCTATTGTGGGAAATAAACTCGTTGTTTCACATGGTCACCCCTCCATTGATAAATGGATTTTGTGTGAAAGTGAGTCACAGGTCGTGTCAAATAAACATGTAAACCTTGTGAACGACACCGTGACTTCTGCCTATCCATTTTTCCTGCACAACTGTCACGCGCAAGATTTTCTTTGTCTCACCACAGAAGTCTACATGTTCGTGACTATTTCGTGAATCCTGTTCAGTGCAATGATCTGTCTATTGGGGCTGAAATACTGCTCGTACAATTATTATTATTTATTATTATTATTATATTATTATATATTTCCTGAAATCATTCATCTCACAGCATCCCATCTACAACCTGTCACCTCATGGGCTCCAGCACTGACAGCGTGTTACAGGTTACCAGAACAGAAACCATAACAAGATGGCGGCCAAGAGGAAGACTGGCGTGAAGGAAGAAGGACGCGTGCCAGCACAGGGAGATCATCGATCCCTCCCGTGCTAACTGTATTACGAGCTTGATACTATTTTGAGCATGCTATGTTCAAGTTACATTGCGCACGCAGTCATGTGACTTATCGACGTAATTATAGTAAAAAACGTCATCACGAGTTAATCGTCACCTGTATTGGGGTCCCCGGTGGTACAGTGGTTACAACACACTCGCTGTCACCTGTACAGTGCGAGGGCTCTACCTTTAACATTCTCTGGAAAGTGTATTGACGTATGATTTGCGGGCGCGCCGACAGGGGATTCTCCTCCCTCCTTCCTTCATGCTGCGAATCACCTGTAGGTGAAGCACTCCTCCCCGCCTAACCAACGAGCAAAGTAGTTTGAGATGAGAGAACAGTTCTAGGCGCCGACACTGAGAGACAGTCCCCCTCCTCCCGCGTAACGCGCATCAAGCCGTCACCAGTGGCAACGATGAAGACAGACAACAGCGTGAATTGGATCTCACTTGACTGAGGACAGAAACGGGTGGATGCTGGCTGTGTCGATGATGTACCTACATGTGCAGTATAAGTATACGATCACTCATCACACATCATCATATCATCATCACAATCATCTAATCAATCATAAGTTCAATCATCATCATCATCACATCAACATCATCATAATGTATTGCGGGTGGGACTCTCCCATGACAGAGGCGGGATGCCAGTCACGTCCATCCACTGCATGGTGTGCGGCGCTCACGCGATCACGTGACAGTAAAATGCGGAAGGTAAGCCGCCGTGAGTCAGGGTCAGAGGCAGACATGTTGCTGCCAGCGAGTCATCAGCAGACGACGAGTAGCCACAAACATTTGTCACACCATAAACCCAGCACACTCGGCACCGGCGCTCTCATTTCAATTATTCAATCCCAAAGCGCAGCGGAAGGTCACCATCTACCTTCCCTCAGCGGATATCTTTAGCGATCGACACCATACCCTGGTGGTGTCACAAATATAATTCACAAATGGAGCTGTCGCCCTCTCCGGTCCTCGGTGCACTGCACGCTTGTTGCTTCCTGTGCTTGTAACACCGTTCATTACTCTCTCCTGTCACTACCAGACGCTTCTCGCATGTCACGTGCTGCAGTGTTCTCTCGGCATGTCACGAGCTGCTATTTCTCTCGCATGTCAGCGCTCAATGCTGGCTGACTGTGGAGTCAAACATGCTCAATGTACCTAATAAACTCTGTGGAGAGACCCACTTAAACCAGATGATGACTAGGATACAGGAGGATACAAAGGTGGAGGTGAGAGACCCACTCCCGTGCTACCAGATGATGACTAGGATACAGGAGGTTACAAAGGTGGAGGTCAGATGCACTTTACCACCCAGCTGTAGGCGGTGTAACCGAGATTAGTTAATCTAGTTCCACACCTTGCACGCCTGGCTGCTTGTAGAAAGCAGTGCGGGCCAACCTGGAGTGGTGTCGACACGGTGCATCTTTTATTGATCGCTGGAACCTTATTTGACTAGACACTCACCCACTCGCCCACACACTGATCGCATCGAGGTGCACAAGATGCGCTGCCCCTGGTGCGGCTACAGATGGCAGTCTTGTCTGGGTCTAGGACAAACAAAGATTTTCCTCCATTGAGCAATGCATCATGGAGTCGGCACAGCGCTGTCCCTTAACTTAGCAAACACTGGCTGAGGCCTAAAAGGCCCACAGCGATAATACAAGAAGATTAGTATCAACTCTAAGTCTAGTAACAGAAATGGTAAAATGAGAGTGGAGGGAGTAAATCCCACCATATCCCATTACTGTTCCTGTTTTTATTAGGACGCCATAGGAGTTGGAACGTGAATCTGATTTTATACACCCAGCAGGCATCACTATCTCTGACGCAGCATTCCTGTAAGCTGATGTCAGAGCAAGAAAGAACAGTCGCCGAGAACAAGATCTGAACCCAGGACATCCAACCCTCACTGTATGGTGACAGACCCTCGCTGAGTCTATTACTGAACGTATATAAAAGATATCAGACATGTGATGAGGGATACTGGTGTGACCTTCCACTAGAGCACAATTAAATAGACTCCAACTATCTAAACATCAATACATCCATGAGCGCTTGCAATGGAGAGATTCTGAATATTGGTGTTGGAACAGTCATTCTGTCCGTCAGACAAACTGCTAAACAATATTGCTGGAGGGGGGGACAAGGGGCGACTATGCTGCTTCTCTCGTCATAAGAAAGCAAAGTAAAGCCTAAGTGTGTCTTTCTCTCCTCTGTCTTCCTGCTCTTTCTGACTGCCCCTGACCTCTGAACAGTCAAAGACAGGACTGTTTCGTCAGGATTCCTCCACATGGACTCGGACCATGGTAATCAGACTATGTCTGCCATAACCAGAAAAACCCGGTTTCATGTTACTCTGACATCCTCATTGTGGATGTCACGAGGGAACACTGCTGTCTGTAAGGTACTTGAACTTCCGACAATCGTCTGCCTGTCTGTCTGTCTGCCTGCCTGTCTGGCTGCCGTCTGCCTGCTGCCTGCCTGTCTGTACTCCTGTCTGCCTGTCTGCCCGTCTGTCTGCCTGGCCCGTCTGTCTGCCTGTCTGTCTGCCTGCCTGCCTGTCTGTCTGCGTCTGTCATAACAGCACGCACTCGCATACTCATACACACACATACACACTTACACGTACACACACACACACCACCGCGCGCATAACAACACACGCTCAGTCACACGTACACGTTAACACACACGCAGCGCGTCTGATATGTCGGCTAGTGCATCACATAGGTGTGAGCGAGGGCCCTGTTTCAGCTGCTGCAAGCAAAGTTCATTTGTGTAGTACACAGCTCGCTTCTCCACGAGAGGACAAAGAGGAAGGTAAGGGAGGGAAGTGTTTTTTGCGTGCCACCGACAAGACTGTCCGGATTCGTACACCGGAATAAGAGAGCGGAGTAAGGGGCAATAATGCTCACGAGGAAGGAGCAAAGGATGACATAAGAAAAAGCGAATTAATGTGAAAGCAAAACAGCAGCCGAGGCCTGACGACTCTGTGGCGACTCCGGGAGCGAGGCGAGAGAGAGGCGAAGAGACAGAAAGTAGGGCCAACAAAATTACACAACTTGCAGACAGAAGCGCTTGCCGCACCTCGCTACGTTTGCGTGAACGCTGGAGAGAGAGAGAGTGAAGCAGAGAAATATAATGAAAAATCACTTCAACTATTTCTCTTGTAGCGCAAGAGGTACAAGTCAAGGGGCAATCCATTGGCGTCTGCTCCTATCACGTTCAGTCGAGTTCGGTATGCGGCACGCGCCGCGAGAGTTATGGCCTTGTAAGCACAAGCACGTGCCGCCTCGTTAATTGGCGCGCCCTCTACGGCACAGGCGAGGTAACTGGAGGCAAGGGAGGTCAGCGGTGGGACCGCAGATGGGAAAGGCGAGGCCGATTTCAGCAACTGCCGCCTGGCTGCGGGTGTGGAGGTGGGCTCACTGGCAGGCCAGTGTGGCTGATGAATTACCAGTGCGTGCAACTGGGCCGCGCAGGTCACGTGAAGCCAACAAGTTATAATTAGATCATCACGCCATCTGGAATAGTCGTGAAGCTTCGCGATGGCGACATTGCGGTCTTTATCATCACTTGCCTTGACCTTTGCACACAACACACAAGGTCTTCAGCTCCCAGACAGTGAGTCTGCTAGTCTGACAGTCTGTAGTTCTGGTCACGTGACTCTTAGCAGTGGACTGTGTCACAGGCAATGCTAGTACCCGTAATACTAGCAATGCTATACCTGTAATACCCCGGACTCTAGTCACAGCGCAATGCTAGTACCCTGTAATACTAGCAATGCTAGTACCCTGTAATACCCGGACTCTAGTCACAGCGCAATGCTAGTACCCTGTAATACCCGGACTCTAGTCACAGCGCAATGCTAGTACCCTGTAATACCCCGGACTCTAGTCACAGCGCAATGCTAGTACCCTGTAATACCCCGGACTCTAGTCACAGCGCAATGCTAGTACCCTGAAATACCCCGAACTCTAGTCACAGCGCAATGCTAGTACCCTGTAATACCCCGGACTCTAGTCTCAGCGCAATGCTAGTACCCTGTAATACCCCGGACTCTAGTCACAGCGCAATGCTAATTTACAATCTCTATTCACAATCCAACAAAGGAAGGATGTCAAATACAATATCAACTAATAGAGAAAAACACTGAAAATAAAGAAAAACATTGACAATAGAGAAAAACACAAACAATACAAAACCTCTAACAATAGAGAAAGCAATTGATGATAAAGACAAACACGAGAAGACACAATAGAGAAGACACTAACAACAGAAGAAAACCGTGACAGCGTGCACACCGTGCACATCAGATAGAGAGAAGTGTAGAACAAGTGTGGAACACCATCAGGAGGAGCAAGATGGACAGGGATGGGGAGTAGCTGTAGCCTAGCTACAGCTACTGTAGCCGGCTACAAATTTTGTAGCTTGTAGCTTAGCCGGGTACAAATTAAAAAAAAGTAGCTTGTAGCCGTAGCTACATTTTAGAAAGTAGCGTAGCTTGGCTACATGTTGGGGTACTTTCACGACTGTAGCACTCTAGTAGTGTACAAAGTATAATGTCTTTGGGTTGTAGATTTGCATCTATATTCCAGAATGTTCAGCACGGCAGCAATGTAAAAGATAGAATGTCTTTGTGCGAGGGAGGAAATGATGTTCAACAATGTAGCAATGTTCAAGGGTTAGGGTTAGGTGTCACTGCTCGGTGTCTTGACAGCCAGACACCACGTGTCTCGCACGCTCAGTAACCGGAAGTACCGGGTCGTCCATGTGGCGGGAGCGATTTGAAAACGAAGATGGACGTACCCATCAATTTCCAGCCTTATTTGAAATTTTTTACATTTTGCGAAGCCACAAAATGTGGTATAGTTTCAAATGCGAAGAATGGGTGCGGCAGCACAAAAAGTACTCAACGAACAAGACGTTACCGGCACCCCTGAGACAACTACCTTCCTGATGTCTGGATTGTCACAGAATGTCAGTGAACTGGACAAATATCCACGGTCAAACAAATTATTTGCGCACAAACACGTCTTGCAAGCAGTGCTGCGGTTGAGAAGATTGTTCATCTGGCAGGACTTATCATGACAAAGCTGCGCACTAGGTGACAGACAGCAACTTCGAGGCCAAAGTTCTGGTCAAATTCAATTCTATGAAGGACTAAAAGAATGTAGATTTGTTTTAAGGTTACCGGTACACTCCAAAAATTAAAATCCATATTTAAATATCTTTAAGGGTTTTTAAATATAGAGTAACAAAATAACATAAATACACACAAGTAATAACACTTCTAAAACTGTTTTGAGTACCTAAAGTGGAAAATTGTGACTTTAATCAACGTTTTTTGTTTCAAAACGTACAAGCATTTTTAAAACAAATTTACACAATACATAAAGTCATATACCAAAGTTTTTGGATTTTTGTAAACTAGAGGCACTGATAAGAAAACTGATGCATAAGCTTTTGATATCTCAAGATTTCTAGAGATATAAAATCAGACATGGTACCCCCAGACTCAGTGTGAAGTGGCAATTAAATATTTAGAAATATTTAGAAAATGTTAATTTATCAAAGTAATGTTTATACCATATTCTCAAATGCATCACTTTGTAGCTTATGCATTTCTAAACAAAATTGCAAAATTACTGCTGTAGCACAAGCCAATTTTGAGAAATATGTTTTTATAGTTTATGACTGATGTCAAAAACGACAAACAGATGAAATTCAGCTTAAAGATTTAAAATAATATATCTTGTATCGATCATTTTGAAAAATTTATTTCAGTGTTTATATGCTACATTTACATCCTACTATATAATTAAAGTCTATTCTAGTATGCAGGACTATACTTTTCACCCTATCTGCTTTTGGAAACAATTAGTTTGTGTTCCTTTCTTTGTTTTCAGTGTCAGTGTTAGAAAAAAATGCCTTATGATCTGCTGCCTAAATTAGATTAAGCAGTGTTTTACTTATATTCCATGCAAACTCATTTATTTCAATGGTCTGTTGTTCATGTCACAGTATTGATAAGAGTTGACATTTTTCATCACCACATAACCTAACTTATTGAAAATTCCACCATACCTGATACTTAAGCATCTGTTTGTTTTCATTTCTAAGTAATAGGGAAACCAAATAGTTATAGAAAACAAATGTTTATCGGAAAACTTATATAATTTCTTTTGTCACTAAAACAGGATAGGAAAAAAGATCCAGAAATGTTTAATATAATCGTAAAATACGTGTACTTATTGTGTGAAAAGCCGGGGAGGAAGGGTGCAAGGAATGAATGAAAGCATTTATGGATTCACTAAATAAATTGTCGGTATATCGCAGTTCTCCGTTTCATTATTATAATAAAAACTTGTAAAGCAAGTAATAGTGTTTTGTATGTATGTTTGATGTTTATATTGCTACAGCCGCTGGCTACAGCTAACTTGTTATAACATCAGCTTTAAAGTAGCCAAAGAAGCTGGCTACATTTAAAAGTAGCCTAAAGTAGCTGCTAACTTTTTGGAAAATTGTAGCTGTAGTGTAGCCGGCTACATTTTTGAAAAAAAAGTAGCTGTAGCCTAGCCGGCTACAAATTAAAGTACTGCCCATCCTGAAGATGGAGCTACAGCAGGCAGTTCCACTAAAGACAAGCATCACGCCCTCTTGATGCACCGGGCTGTAGCCAGCTGAAGCAAACCTCGGGTAGGTTGTAAGAAGCGGGTGGAATAAAGTACAAGGGGAAACTACTCTTGAACGGTTCCTTCAGGTCAGGTCGCTTCACGCTGGGTGCGAGGAAGATAGTATTCAGCTAACAGAACTCTTTGTAGTCACAACCCAATAGTCTACTGTCACTAGGCTCCATTCTCTTGTGGCAGTGTCACAACATGACAACATGACATGACAATGCTACTCATTGTTAAAAAGGTTTATGGCAGTGTCACATGTCACATCAGCTGACTGACCAGGACACGAATAGACTGACCACTTGTACCTGAACTCATCCAGGTGTCGCTGCTGTCATCTTTCCACCGCTTCCGAAGCTGCTGATAGAAGTTTGGTGAAATATTTGTTACAATGATTTCAACTACCGGATGCAAGATAGTAAGATAGTAAGAGCGACAAAGAGAAGCATATGAAAGTGAAATAAATAAATAGCACATGTTACAGCGCTGTTCCAGCATCAGCCAGACTAGAGGAGAGCACAAGCTGAGGACACAGACTGACACCACACAAGTGAATAATGCTGTGCAGCACCTTGACAGCAGCAGCTGCAGCCCTGCATCGTCACTGAGAGCTTGACCTCTGACTCTTGGTAACATTGACACAATAGTTGCTGAACCTGTGATGATGTGGCACTAAAGTGTGTGTGTGGAAGACACTCTAAGCCTCTATTCAGCCTCTGTCTCTGCCAAGATGACTGTCAACAGACTGGTGCAGCGGACACGGGTGTACTGTGTACATCGCCCTCAGTGTCCAGAAGATTTCACAGATCGAGTGTCCTCTCTCGCCGCCTCACACCATCCAGGGCACTGTGACCCAGGGTTACTCCCCCAACCCTCAAATCCAGTCAGCGATATCGACCAACATTGATGGCAGGAGGGAGGAGGCAGGATGGAGGGTGGAAACACGCCGACTCAGACAGTCTTTATGTCTGGGAATACCGCGACTGAAAAAGGCTTTTATGTGTTTTGGTTCTTGTGCAAACCCTGCGTCCAGGCCTCCTTCCTCCGCGTGACCCAGCTCCAGCGCCCTGGAGGTGCTGCCACATCCTCGGCAACCATTCCTGCGTGCGGTCAGAAACTGCATCGCCACTCACTGTCTGACGGCTGTTACTCACCCACCATGGCGCCACTGACCCACATACCCGCTACAGACCCCACAATACCCGCTACTGACCCCACAATACCCGCTACTGACCCCACAATACCCGCTACAGACCCCACAATACCCGCTACAGACCCCACAATAACCCTATTGACCCCACAATGCCCGCTACAGACCCCACAATGCCCGCTACAGACCCCACAATGCCCGCTACTGACCCCACAATGCCCGCTATTGACCTCACAATACCTGCTACTCACTACACAATGCCCGCTGTAGGACGAGTGAAACACGTGACGGCTGTGACAATAATATCATGTGATGCACTGACATTGTACATGTAGCAGAGCCATAAGCACAACTGTCACAACTGTTTACAGCAAAGTCACAGCACCACCCGGATGTACATCGCAGGCTGGCACTGGTTTAGTCTTAAATCCTTGTACTTAATACAATATTAATAATTCACATTGCTAATATTAAATATTAATTGTATTGCCTAGAGTGTAATGTTATATACAGGCCATTACAATATTTATTTAATGTATGTTTTATATTGCCTAGATGGTGATATGTTGCCTATATATTTCCTTTACTGCAATATTAATTATTTATTATCTAAATATCGTCTATTGAACATATAATACATATTTTCTGTTATATTGCCTATAAAATATATGTATATATATTTACTGCCAATATTGCAACATTATATAAATATTGCATGCAATATAATACTAATATTTGATGGCCGAATTATGCAGTACTTATACTTATTTGTGAATTAGTATATATATCACCTGTAATGCAGAGGAAAGGAGGAGGTGATAAACCACCTCGACTGGCAGTAAAGCCCAAACAACAAACTACAGTCGCCATGTCACATGGCATCTCAACATATCTCACCACTGGCATCTCAACACTGGCATCTCAACATTAGCATCTCACCACTGGCATCTCAACACTGGCATCTCACCACTGCCATCTCAACATTAGCATCTCAACACTGCAATCTCACCACTGCCATCTCACCACTGCCATCTCACCACTTGCATCTCAACATTAGCATCTCAACATTAGCATCTCACCACTGGCATCTCACCACTGGCATCTCACCACTGGCATCTCAACACTGGCATCTCAACATTAGCATCTCACCACTGGCATCTCACCACTGGCATCTCACCACTGGCATCTCAACACTGGCATCTCAACATTAGCATCTCACCACTGGCATCTCAACACTGCCATTTCAACATTAGCATCTCAACACTGCCATCTCACCACTGGCATCTCAACAGCATCTCAACACTGGCATCTCACACTGCATTACCACTGCCATCTCACACTGGCATCTCAACACTGGCATCTCACCACTGGCATCTCACCACTGGCATCTCAACACTGGCATCTCACCACTGGCATCTCAACATTAGCATCTCACCACTGGCATCTCACCACCAAAGATAAGAAAAGCCAGAAATCCATCTATAACAGTCAGGTGAAGAGAGAAAGACAGAAGTGAAGACAGAGGATGTGAAAGACTGTTAGACGACTGACGGAGGGATACTCTAGACCAGGGGTGGGCAGTTAATTTTCCCAAGGGGCCGCATGAGAAATTGGGATGGTTTTAGAGGGCCGGACTAATATAGTTAACTCAGTTTTACCCAATACTGTATACATAGTATATATACTGGCGGGCGGGCCGGTCAGAGACAGGAGGCGGGCCGGTCAGAGACAGGAGGCAGGCCGGTCAGAGACAGGAGGCAGGCCGGCCTTTGCCCAGGTCTGCTGTAGACTCTAGAATGAGGCTGAGAGTACCTGCCACCTAACTCAAGGCCTGCTTCCTCCACACGGGGGACATCACTGTGACTGTGAATGTACCCGGGACGTCACAGCTCCACGCAACACTCACACAATATTTGTATTCACACAGCACACACACACAGCGACACGCACGCTCTGACACACAGGCGAACACACCTACACACACACGTGTGACGACTAGTACAGCGCTGTAGGCAAAGCTGATTTTCTCAAAGGCCAAACACGTGTAATTGGTCGGCAGTAATTAAGCCAGCCAATCACAGGTGAGCCTCTGGCCCCTCCCTTAATACGGGAGGGTCACAAAGACGATGAGGCGGCCGCCACCAGGTGTCAGCAGGGGGCGAGGAGCGCGGAGATGCGGGCCAGGGAGGAAGAGATTAATTGCGCCTGCGCATGTGACGCCATCAATCATGTGAGCACGTGCCCGCCCTTTGTGTCTGCGACTGGCGCGTGCACCTCGGCCGCCTGCTCGTGGTCACGGCACGCGGGTCTCCTCCGCATCTCATACATCCGACCTCAGTGGTCTCCTCCACACAGCTACCTCATGTAGGGTGTAATATATATATACAGCTTGTCACACTTGGGTCACATCTATATACACAGAGTGTAATATATACACATTATCTAATATATATACAGCATGTCACGCTTGGGTCACATCTATATACACAGGGTGTAATATACTATATATATATACAGCTTGTCACACTTGGGTCACATCTATATACACAGGGTGTAATATACTATATATATACAGCTTGTCACACTTGGGTCACATCTATATACACAGAGTGTAATATACTATATATACAGCATGTCACACTTGGGTCACATCTATATACACAGAGTGTAATATACTATATATACAGTATGTCACACTTGGGTCACATCTATATACACAGGGTGTAATATATACACATTATCTAATATATATACAGCATGTCACGCTTGGGTCACATCTATATACACAGGGTGTAATATACTATATATACAGCTTGTCACCTTGGGTCACATCTATATACACAGGGTGTAATATACTATATATACAGCTTGTCACCTTGGGTCACATCTATATACACAGGGTGTAATATACTATATATACAGCTTGTCACACTTGGGTCACATCTATATACACAGGGTGTAATATACTATATATACAGCTTGTCACACATACTGTCACACCCATATAGTTCTCTGGTACACACATGGTGGGCATGTCGCACCTTGGAAAAGTCATGTTGAGTGCAGTCCTTACAGACTTGCATGGGAGACAGCTCAGGTGATGTTTGTACAAAGAAGACACGTGTGACAGCTGCCCTACCTTGCACAAAACATCTACCCTGATGATTGCACAGTATAGCGATGAACCCTGTCAGTGCACCACCCTGAAGACTGGCTTGTGACTGGTGCAACGTGAAGGTGGTGCAGACAGACTATGTGCTGGAGAACAGGTTTATATGTGATGCAGATCACATCAACCGCTTGTCACATGGCTGTAATCACATTGTCACATGGCTGTAATCACATTGTCACATGGCTGTAATCACATTGTAGCCACACTCATCACCTGACTCCAGTCACAGCAAAGTCTGCTTTCAAAGCGACAGCTTGGCTTTCATCGGAATGGAAGAAGAAAAGAGTTTATTAGAACTTTGATCTTGTCCCCGGACTAAAGCAAAAGACAGAAAAGAAGATAGAATGTTGTGTAGAGGAAATGACACCATGCACGGCACCCTTCAAACGACGGGTATTCCTTCAGACACCAGGGATCAGACCATGTCACACAAGTCCGTAAAGAACAGATCACACGACAGAGGAGAAAGATCGTGTAGAAATACCTTTATTACTCGCCACATTGAGTACATTGAGTAGTAGGTAGTTAACAGCAGGATATATCTTAAAAACTGACAATGCAATCACGAGCTAACAGGATACATACACACAGACACACACACACAAACACACACACAAACACAATTAACATAGGACTCACTCACTGACACACTATTAAAGACACAAAACATTTCTAATCTTCACTTGCAGAATCAGTTCTGAACGTACGTGTTCACATCTCTGCTTGTTTCTGCTCCTTACTTCCTTTGATGTGATGATGTGTGCGACTACATTGACCACAGCGATGGCGATGCTCCACCACCTGTGTGACTACCTGACCCTACAGGCCGCACTCAATGACCTCGCACTCAGCTCAGGATCTGCTGACACTGTCATCATACTGGCACTAAATTTGTGGCATTATAATCATACCGGCACTATATTTCTGGCACTGTCATCATACTGGCACTACATTTCTGGCATTATAATCATACCAGCACTATATTTTTGTTACTGTCATCATACTGGCACTATATTTCTGGCATCATGTCCTACTGGCGGCGCTGTGATATTTTTGTTACTGTCATCAGACTGGCACTTTATTTTTGTTACTGTCATCATACTGGCACAATATTTCTGGCACTGTCATCAGACTGGCACTACATTTCTGGCACTGTCATCATACTGGCACTATATTTCTGGCACTGTCATCATACTGGCACTATATTTGTGGTACTGTCATCATACTGGCACTATATTTCTGGCACTGTCATCATACTGGCACTATATTTGTGGTACTGTCATCATACTGGCACTATATTTCTGGCACTGTCATCAGACTGGCACTATATTTGTGGCACTGTCATCATACTGGCACTATATTTCTGGCACTGTCATCATACTAGCACTATATTTCCTGTTACTGTCATCATACTGGCACTACATTTCTGGCATCATGTCTTACTGGCGGCGCAGTGATACTTGTGGGCGCTGTGGTCAGGTCCAGCAGGATGTGGCAATGGCAAAGCCAGACCGTTGTGCGCAAGAGGAGGCTGTCTCTTTAATGATGCCGCCAGGTAAATTACAAGCAAAAATGCAGGTGCGAGACGTCGGCGTTACTGGTGCTGATTACTTTCCCTTGATTAGCTCAGGTTTTTCCTGACGCTTCCTTGTGTCTGTGCGCATGCGCGGAGTGCCGGAGCACGAACGCGAGCACAGTTTTATTATTTTATTCTCTGACGTCTCGTGCACAAAGACCTGCGACTCCAGCCATTCGGACATCGACTGGACTATTTTCTCGCGACGAATGGCTGACGTTTAGCAACCGGTGTGATCGATGGCGCGGTGCGAGGGCTGGGGACCAGCGAGTGGAAATCATGCACGAATGATAAATTATCCAAGGGACTCTGATGGGCCATCAGCGCCTGTCAGATTTTAGCCGTCTGTCTTTGATCTTCTCGTCTTCAAAGGAACCGATCACGGAAGCACGTGGATGTGACAGCGCACTTAAGCATTGTGGGACAGGGAGGGAGGAAGGTTCTCGTGTCGTCTCGCGGTGTTGTGCGGTGTTCCGGTCCTTTTACTGATGCCATTTCCTCCCAGAGAGCCCTGGCTGGAGCAGGCTCAGTGTTTGGTGGCTTGTCTCTGGCGCCAGGTCAGCCTCACACCGTCTGATGCCCACCCCTTCCTCCCCACCCCCAAGTTTTCTTTGCGTCCTCATCCACCCGCATTGTCCTCAGCTCATTTTGTCTGAAATAAAGTAGTTCTCGGACAGGGAGGGACACACATAGCCAACCTGTCTATGGCAACAGAAAAGGTTTGGGTAAATATCCCCGCGTTGTTTTAATTAGGTTTTCTGTTTCTGGATATTGTCATTGCTTTACTTTTGTTTTGTTTTGTTTGTGTTAACAACTGTAGTGTACTTGTCTACTAATGTCGGAAGACTAAGGCTTTGTCTCCCTGACATTGGAGCACACAGTCACAGACTTGTCCCTCCACGTGAGACTGTAAAACTAGCGAACCCTCACCCTAGCCCAGCCTACAGTTAGTACATGCCAGCCTATCAGATGTGCGTACACCTAGTCTTTGCCAACCTATCAGATGTACATACACCTAGTCTTTGCCAACCTATCAGATGTGCGTACACCTAGTCTTTGCCAACCTATCAGATGTACCTACACCTAGTCTTTGCCAACCTGTCAGATAGTCCATATCAAGGGAGGTTGAACAGAAAGGAAGGGGACTGGACTCAGCTCAGTTTGACACAGTGAGCCACAGTGGTCTAGCTCAGTGGTACTCAAAGTGTGGTCCGCGGGCATAGGTCAGGTGGTCCGCGGCTGACAGTCGTCATGTCAGCAAAGTGATGTTTAAAGTGATGCATTCCTCGCATTAACATTTTAATTACAAATAACGAGGTCCGTAGTTTTATGTCAACTTATTACTATACTACTGTCACAGAAGGACATTTAGTTTTGAATTGTAATGAAACTAATGCGGCAGTTTAAATGTGAAATTCATAGTACAGACTGATGTTTAGGTCTTGGTGGTCCGCTAAAGTTTTTACCTAAGTTAAGTGGTCCGCGGTCCGAAATACTTTGAGAACCACTGACTTAGCTACTTACCAAGTCTATATTAACCACTTCCGCTAGTGCGTGTCAACCACTTGCCCAGTGAACCCACTTGACCTGTCGGCCATTTCAGCCAACATCATGTCACTTTGCCTGCCGTACTTACTCTAGTCCTGTGTACAGTTAGATACAGACAGGGGACAGAGACACAGTGAAAGACAGAGACAAGTGAGTACCAAAAGCCGAGAATCGCCGCCATTCCACATCGACTACACACTGACATATTGTAGGATAATAACACAAAGTGACAGACTGAGGATGATATATAACAACTAACAGACTGCGAGGATAGACAGACTGACCTCAGCATGAGATTATTTTACAGATGAAGACACAAGTCACGGGGATTGTGTCCCGACATGCCTTGTGTGACTAGGCCGGTGCTAAACACATTAGCAGCTCATTAAAGGACTGCAAGCGGATTGTGTGATGACAGGGTATAGGCCCTGGCCTGTGTGACGACAGGCACGACTGTCACACCAGTGTCACACTACTGTTGACCACCATTCAATAAACTGACCCACAGCATCGCCAACACGCACATGGCTGCAAATATACACTGTCATCACATGTACTTATCTGAATATTGTTCTTGTGTCAGCAAGCTCTAGACAGGACTGTCACCACGCATTGTGCCAGCAGTCGGCAGGACATTCATACCAAAGTACTTCAGTCTTCAAACTCACGAGTTTTCATGGGAAGATTCAACATGGAAGAAAGTCTCGTGCAAGTCTCGTGCAAGTCCTCACAGCACACAGAGCTCAAGGACCACAGTCCTGCGGGTGACCTGGTGTACGGAGGTGACACGTAGACTGTGGTGTTGAGGCTGGGTTAGGGTTAACCCTCAGCAAGAACATCTCACCATTGCGGAGGTTTAGTTTTTTGTGTTTGGGATGAGGGCGAAAGAGCTGGGTAGTAGAAAAGTGCGATCTATTTTTAGAATTATGGTTCGAGGGGGGAAAGTCAGAGCACAACAAAAGATTTTTCATGTTGGAGTTTTATTGCATGATTAGCCGGAAAAGCCAAGTCTTCTTGTGGAGGAAGATAAAGGTGCTTCAATGATACCTCGCCTGTGGCTGCAATATAAATCATCAGGCGTCTCGTGCCGAGGGAACATCCGCACGGGGAGTACACAGCAACAGAAGGATCAATAAGAAAGACACCAACAACAAGGACTGGATGAAGATTCCAAACAGTCATGTCATAAACATCCACAAATACCTGTAAATAATATAAAAATAACTTTTCTCCTACCTCTTCCGTCAATGGCAACGGATGTCCGTAATTAATATACAGATATTTGTCCGAGCTCTCTCTTGAATGTCCACAGATATTTGTAATTAGTAAACAAAAAACATTTCCCCGAGCTCTCCAGTGAGCCTTCACACATGCGTGTAACTACTGTGTACCTCTCCTACTCCCATGGCTGGAACCTTGGCAATGTCAGTAAGTTCATCCGTGTTTGTAAAGTGAACAAGATCAGAAGACAACATCATAGTTTGCTAGGACACCCTCTCAGGTTTGCTTTAAATAAGACACCCACATCTATATATACCTATATGGGTTTTATGTGTATATATATAAACTGCTTGCGTCCTTGTGATACAGTTTCCCGATAGTAAAAGAATAAATGGATATGTTTATAAACAGAAACTTGTAGTGTTTGATTGTTACAACATGAGACTGGTCATTCTTGTAGGTAGACTTCACCTGTTGCTCTACTTTGTTAACATTGTGTTGGTGCTCCCTCGTGTGACGACTGTTCTCGTGTCCCCCCCTCTCTCTCTCTCACTGCTTCCCCCCCCCGGCCTGTTTGCATGTGTAGATGCCACTGTTCTGAAACAGGTTTTGAAGGCGGGGAGTCGGAGGGTGTGTGTCCATGTCTACCTGTCTGTTGGCACCACGCGATGCTGCTGGCTTTTTGTTCCACCCAGAACTAACAATACAGGAAATCTCAGATTTCAGAAATCAAATTGTTGTTTTCTAAAGAATGTACGATGTTTCTTCTTTGTTTATCTTTATGAAAACTGACTACGTGGCTGGGGTGGACACTAGGCGACACACAGCACTAGCACCCAGCTGACAGCGACCCCTGGTGTCCGTAACACGCAGGTGACAACGTCTGTCACGGCGCAGGTGAGAGGCACTCGTCAATGTGCGACACCTTAACCCTAACCTGACATCACAGGTATGCGTCCATCGATCTCATTGGCCACAGCTGCAGCATCACCGTCCGTGTCTGCCAACCTCCACATCTCCCTGGTATGTGGCGCCCTCTACCCTCACCCACCCTGTCTCTCCCATCTCATCCTTCTCCTCCTCCTCCTCCTCCTCCTCCTCTCTCCCGCCTGGACATGTAGCGCCCTCTACCCTCCCCCACCCTGTCTCTCCCATCTCATCCTCCTTCCTCCCGCCTGGACATGTAGCGCCCTCTACCGCATCTCTTGCTCTCCCCTCGATCCTTCTTGTCGCTGTCTGTCACGTGATGCTCTTTACACAACAGGTTTGTAAAAATCCTTAGTTGTCATTATGTGACTGAGCCTCCAGCTGTATGTACAAACACAAATGTTGTAGGAAATGTTGTAAGCACAATGGTTTGATTTCAAAAGCTGTACACTACACACACACAACACTGTGCAGAAAAAATATTATTTCCTTTTTTCTTCTCGACCACATCCCTGCTGGATTCACTCCACACTTGAAATACGACGGACAATAACTCTTCAATTACTGACCCTAACCTTTGAAATAAACACTGAGTCTAACCCTTGAAATAAACACTGAGTCTAACCCTTGAAATAAACACTGAGTCTAACCCTTGAAATAAACACTGAGTCTAACCCTTGAAATAAACACTGAGCCTAGCCCTTGAAATAAACACTGAGTCTAACCCTTGAAATAAACACTGAGCCTAAACCTTGAAATAAACACTGAGCCTAAACCTTGAAATAAACACTGAGCCTAACCCTTGAAATAAACACTGAGCCTAGCCCTTGAAATAAACACTGAGCCTAGCCCTTGAAATAAACACTGAGCCTAACCCTTGAAATAAACACTGAGTCTAACCCTTGAAATAAACACTGAGCCTAACCCTTGAAATAAACCCTGAGTCTAACCCTTGAAATAAACACTAAGCCTAGCCCTTGAAATAAACACTAAGCCTAACCCTTGAAATAAACACTGAGCCTAACCCTTGAAATAAACACTGAGCCTAGCCCTTGAAATAAACACTGAGCCTAGCCCTTTAAATACCTTAACTGTTGGAATACTGGCGATAACCCAAGAATGATTTGCTGCTGGACAAGAATCCGACCTGCTGGCACGGAGAGGTTTATTTACACAATAAGCATGGAGAGGTTTATTTGCACAATAAGCATGGAGAGGTTTATTTGCACAATCAGTGTGTGTTTCCAGTATGAATGTGGGTTCATCCAGTGAGTTCACAGATACTTGCACTTTGAACCTTTTCAACACAAGCCACGCCCACACCCTGCTGAGTACTTTAATGAAGTGTTTGTGTTTATTCCTTCCATCTGGTGAGACAAACTGATTGTTTACAGAGCAGGCAGGAGGAACTGTTTGTCTGATGTATACTTGTCGTGTTCTAACACATTTTTGACATTTTCTAATTCCCGTAGTCAGGTTTTGTCAGGCAGACGATAGTCGCGAGTTTTCTTGTCCTCTCCTCTTCCTCTCGCACGTGCTTCAATCAATACTACCGCCATTTCCTTTTGTCTTCAGCAAATACTGCCTTCCTCAATCTTTCCCAGCTTATCCACTTGTCTTTTCTTCTTACTTTCAATCCCAATCACTCGTCCTTCTCGCAGCTGTCTCTAGACAGAGAGAAAGCTATACATATATACTTTTATGCTTTAAACTTTTCTCCTTTGCATTCGTTCACTGACGCTTGTCATGATGTCTTCCAGATGTCATTTCAATATTCTTTATCCGTCAGACACTTGTTGTTCAAATCCTCAGAGAGGGCTTACAGGATGGACGGTCTTGTAGTCGCCATTGTGCAGGTCTCTGCTCTAGTCTTGCCGTCAACCCTGACTTGCTTTCCGTGTTGGTCAGTGCAGGTCAGTGCAGGTCAGTGCAGGTCAGTGCAGGTCAGTGCAGGTCAGTGCAGGTCAGTGCAGGTCACTGTCCATCTCAGTCTCCTCAGCATTCTCACCGTCAGTCTGTTGGTGGTGTCTTCCATGTTTGTGTCTGCTTGCTATCACATCAAGTTTATTTTCAAGCGCAAATTGCACGCCGGCTCCACCAATAGGTGTGGCCCTCAGCTTATCGCAGGAAGCCCTCGAGAAAAATGTTGATGAGTCCTGGAGATGGTGGACAGCCTTCTCGGACAAAGTGTTCCAGTCCGTTGGTGAGTAGCCCTGTGTTCTCTGAGCTTTTATTCGGCATTTGCATGACTGACACCAGCCCTCATCGATGTGCGACAACCCCTCGTGCCTTGCATGGTGTCTGCTGCTCGTGCCACACGTGCTCTGTCCAGTGCTTTGTTAGTCAATGATGCTGTAGAAGAGACGTTGCTGGTGTTACAGGCGTTTTTCTATCAGAAATGAAACAGAGTTCAACATTTTCAACTGCACTTCTGTTGAGTCCAAAGACAACTTGTACTTCTGCTAGCATTCCTTCGTCATTTGCTTAGTCTTTTCTAGAAACGAAAAGTCAGAGGTCAAACAGAGACAGGAACTCGAGCATCATCAGAAAACAAGCACGCAAGTAAGAAAGGAGGAACAAAGAGAGCTATAAGGGTGTCGGTTGGGTCTTCGGGGACAAGGTGATGTTAAACAACTCGGGGACAACCGATGTTAAACAACTCGGGGACAACCGATGTTAAACAACTCGGGGACAACCGATGTTAAACAACTCGGGGACAACCGATGTTAAACAACTCCCGTGGTACCAAACGCTATCTGCAGTCACAGGGGGTCGGGTAGGGGCGGGGAGGGACGGAGGCGTGTCCTCCATCAGGCCGCATCTTTGTCGAGAATTAATAGACCAACACACTTGCCTTCCCTCAATAAATTTGCAAACAATCGCTGCCAGCTCCATCGCGATACGCAGTCACGTGACCTGCTATAACGATTGATCTGACCCTCAAGATGGCGGCTCTGCCACTCTCTCTTCATTTTCTTATCGCTCACACCTTCCTTCGCTTCCTTACACTCGCTTTCTCCCGACTGAGCACCACTCACCCATCCCTCTCCCGCTGACAGCACCGCTCTCTTATCCCTGCGCATGCGTTCTTGCCAAACAAGGGAATTAACTCTAGTGGAATTTAATTGCAGCGGAGTGGCGGGTGGTGGGCTGTATGACCGATAACTCCTCTAAGTCAGCTCCCTTGTGCGAGTAGGCACGCTCTCGTTCCCTCCATCACTCCCTCCTCACTGACCAGTGTGTCTGACTTCCTCACTCTCTTCCTCCTTCAAATGTCTGCAGAACATTTCTTCCTGCACTTGTTTACACGTGCACACTATTCTCACACGCTATACGTCACACGCTATACGTCACAGGCTATACATCACATGCTATACGTCACACGCTATACGTCACACGCTATATGTCACACGCTATACGTCACACGCTATATGTCACACACTATAGCTCTCATTCTATATCTCACACACTATACTATCCCAGGTCTTACTATAAGTTCACTATCCCAGGACTCACTATAGTGTCACTAACCCAGGTCTTACTATAGGGTCACTATCCCAGGCCCCACTATAAGGTCACTATCCCAGGACTCACTATAGGTCTTACAATAGGGTCGCTAACCCTATTAACTGCGCCTTCATTAACCCCCAAGATCCTGCAAATCTACTTTCGAGCAACAAACAAGGTGCATTTTGTTTTCCTGGCGCGGAGGGTGCTGTACACTTTGTAAACATCCTGTACACAAACTGTGAGATGGCGAGAGCACGTGTTAGTGATACTTAGTCTACGTTGACTGTGTGTAGCGTGTGAAGCTGGCCCAGGCTCAGTCTGTGATGTGATGTCTCTACACACAGTGAAGTGAGAGCAGGAGGACGAGTGTCAAGGTGGTTACCTAGGTGGGGCTTCTTGAGAGACAAGGGAAGCCACCCATGCACCTTGACGGAGTTTGGACTGCCAGAGCCCCAGCAATATTTTGACAACAGTCAGGACAGTCCCCCACACAGTCCTGTCTGGCACACAGTCGTGTCCCCCACACAGTCGTGTCCCCCACCCAGTCCTGTCTGGCACACACGTCGTTGGTAGGTTTGTGCAGCTCCGGCACCTTGGCAATGCGGCTGCACTGGAAGCAGGTGTCAGGTAGGGGCTGACAACCACACAGCTCCGTTTGTCTTACCAGACGATTCCAGACACATTGTCTGCTGGCGGGTGGGCCGGGCACAAAGGGCGAGGGTTAAAGGTCTGTCTGTAAACTCACCGCCACTTGTGGCTGCCAGCTGTTCTCTTCAAGGTATTAGACACACACACAGACACACTGACACACAGACACACACAGTCACAGAGACACACAGACAGTCACACTGACAGAGACACAGACACTGACCTACGATCGCGAATCGTCTAACAGGGCTTCTGCTTACGCAAAAAATTGCGTACAGTACGCATTAAAAGTTCTGAGGACCCCTTCAATTTTCGTCAATGGGGTCCCATTCAAATTTGGGCGAAGAACAGGGACCCCTTAAAAATCTGAAGAAGGGGTCCCTGGGACCCCAAAGAATTTAGCCTTAGCAGAAGCCCTGGTCTAAGAATCTGGAGAACTGGATGCCGAAGCTTTGACTGTGTAAAGTTGCTTTGTGCCGAGTGTTTTATCAATTCCATCTTTCTCTCAGATTCTAACTTTGTGTGTTGGCCCTGCCATCAGGTATCTAGTTTCACTCACTGATTATCGCAGACAAAAATGCTGTCAAAGCCGTCAGGTAAAATCTCAAATAGTTGTAAGATGGTCGACAACAAAGCCTTCACCTTGTGTCTTGTCTTTTAAAGAAACAAATAACAACCCGCAGCTTTATGTTGCATGACACCAAAGACAGCCATTGCCCTCACCTGGCAGGACGACAGAACCACGTGAGTGTGCGTACAACAAACTATTCCAGACACCTGCAGCCTCCTTCTCCACTGAGTGAGTTCAGTAAGACATTGATGACGTCACAAAGCTCGGGACAGCTTACCAGTGCAGTAACAGCAACATCAGCCATCAACTGTTTAAACTACGTCATTCACTACAGAATGATGAAATACATCGCCTCTCTACCAAATCCAGTGTTTTGACCATAAAAGTAGCGAGCATAAAGATCGCGCACCAACCCTGAGAAGGACGTGGGTTTTTTTCCTAAATAATATCATGTTACTCTCACCTCCTGTTCTTGTTATTTCGTTCCTCTTTGTCTTTTCTGTATTTGATTCTGTTCTTCGTTTAGTACTGTACGTTGTTTATTTTGTTATAGTTCATATGTTGTTTGTTTGTTTTCCTGTCCCTCGCATGCTGTCCATGTTTCGTTCTTGTTCTTAAGCGCTAACAGCTTGCTCCTTAGAGTGTGAGAATGTGTTTACACATTTAGTATTTTATTATTATTATTATTGACCTTTTTGACCTCTCTCGCGGTCTTTATGCATGAGCACGACACGTCTCTACAGCAGCGTCACGAGGATGACGTCATCAGCACGACACGTCTCTACAGCAGCGTCACGAGGATGACGTCATCAGCACGACACGTCTCTACAGCAGCGTCACGAGGATGACGTCAGCAGCACGACACGTCTCTACAGCAGCGTCACGAGGATGACGTCATCAGCACGACATCAGCACGACGGCAATGCAAGGCCTGATGAAAAGGATCATGGAGGGACATCAAGAGGAGGTTCTCTACCTCCACAGAAAAGAGTTTGAATTCATCCTTCACAGGAAGTGAACCGTTTGCGTGGCCGTCATGGCTCGTGGTGTCGTAACGACGGCGATAGACAAGTCTGCTACAGCACAGATGAACACTCAGATAGTAGTCACGTGACACCAGTTTCCTATTGCACGCAAGATCGATGACAACCAGAGGCAATCCACTCCGCCAACACAGGGAGGGGGAGAGAGCGATTGGCAAATACCTCCGCTACTTCCCCCCATCACACACCCGACTTCGCCTGACCGTCTGCTTGCCTTTGCCGCACAAGGAGCAAGTCGCCGACTGTTGACACTCCACGTGTTACACTAGCGGGCTAAGGGTTACACTAGCAGGCTAAAGGTTACACTAGCGGCCTAAGGGTTACACTAGCGGGCTAAAGGTTACACTAGCCACTAGCGTGCTAGCGGGCTAAAGGTTACACTAGCGTGCTAATGGGAAATGGTTACACTAGCGTGCTAAAGGGAAAGGGTTACACTAGTGGGCTAAAGGTTACACTAGCGGGCTAAAGGGTTACACTGTAGTTTTTATGAGCTCATCTACACACCGGAGATGCTTGGCGCCGTATCAGCCTCAGGCTAAAAGCTGCCTGTGAGTAACTCACAATGGTGAGCCAGTCACGAGGCTGACAGACCGTTAGCAGCGCCACTAACGCCGCAGTCAGCTCCACACCCGGGTACCTGCGCCCAACTCACAGCGTTGACGAGGGTGGCGCATCAACATGAAGTGAAGACAATGCACAATCGACTTGCAGGGAACCTTGTGACACACACAGACACACAGATACACAGATACACTCATACACACAGACAGACACACAGACACCCACATTGCACATCTACACACACATGGGCGCGCGTGTCAGTTGTACTAGAGTACTACTACTACTTACCGCTACTCATCCTGTGACTAACAGTGCACCCAGTCCCTTGTAAAAACAATAAGCACCTGTATGTAGCACCTGTATGTAGCACCAGCCGCACTCAAAGCCACTTACATACAAGCACGTGACATACAAGACAAACAAGCACGTGAAGAGAACTTTCACTGAAGCATCAACAGCATTTTCAGGAGCACGCATACACTATGCACAAAGAAATATAA
Source organism: Pomacea canaliculata (assembly GCF_003073045.1). Classification (NCBI taxonomy): domain Eukaryota; kingdom Metazoa; phylum Mollusca; class Gastropoda; order Architaenioglossa; family Ampullariidae; genus Pomacea; species Pomacea canaliculata. The sequence goes on from NC_037603.1 coordinate 9,281,991, forward strand.
ATAAAGTGGAGTGAGAGAGCGCCGAAGAAGCGTTATAGAATGGTATGTGCGATGAAAGATGTGTAGCCACAAGCTGCTGCCAGCGAGTACAATTCCTTTATAAACTAAAAATGTCGTCCACACAGCAAATCCTCTCGTCCACACCACAGCTCTACTCATAGAATGGATCTCTTAGGTAAAGTCTCTTGTTTGTTTGTTTGTTTGTTTGTTTGTTTGTTTGTTTGTTTGTTTGTTTGTTTGTTTGTTTGGTTGGTTGGTTGGTTGGTTGGTTGATTGTTTGGTTGACTGGTTTTTTTTTTTTTTGCCGCTCACTGGGTTGCCTGCAGAATGTCTCTGGGAACAGACCATAATGACGTCACGAGGCACCGCAAGGGAAGCGATGTCAATCCGCTGATACAATTCTCTCAAGAGGTCCACCTGATCGTCATCCACGTGACTAGTTAACCCAAAGGTTAACTCATAGACTGCTGTAGTCTCGTGCTCTGTGAATGGTCGAAACTCTGCTATAATCTTCTGCAGAAAATACTTCACGGACGATGGGTTTGTACTTCATCTATGCAAGAGCACCAAACCGATTCCACGACAGTCACAAGGTCAGATGAAGGAGGTGGAGTCCTACAGTTCAAAGTTCAGGTCTACACAGTCATCACTAATCTCTGAGGAAAGCAAGTCAACGTATACCTGGAAATAGTTCTTGTCCACACACCCAATCATGGTAGACTGCCAGGCTGTACATGACCCCGGACAAGAGAGGAGACAACACACTGCAGCCCCTGTGTCCTCCATGAAGCAACCATCATGGCGGTACAGACGAGTGGCAGTGCATGGCGGGAAGTCCACGGACCTTTGTGTAGGTGCAAACAGTTTAGTCAGACAAACAAAGAACAGTTCAAATGAGTGGTAAACGCACAGCAAGAAAGACATAGCCCCACAAACAAAACTAAAGAGGAAGACAGAGCGAATGAGTGGGAGGGGGAGGGACAGTCCCCTCATGCCAGTTAGACAAAGGGACATCACTCTCCTTTTCATTAGTAACGTGCTAATACAGAAAGAACTTTAATATTTAGATGGAACAATTAAAATTAAGCAGAACTAACTAGAAAGTGTTAAAGACATTATGGAATGTTCCCGAAGAACAATAGATGGGCAAAGGGTCTAAGGGTCTGGGATGTTGAGCTGTCACTACAGACAGTTGCATGGTCGCTGGTCGCCTCACGTCAAAACACAGTCAATAACAATAAAGCAACCAAACAAAAAGTATTCAGAAAAAAATGATTTCACCAGCAGGGTTTGCTATTCTGGTGCACATAATCTCTTTCAACAAGAAAAACCAAAAATAATAGTTGCAGTACAGATAAAATAATATTAAAAGTCTTTCTGTCAGCAACTGACCCCAATGAACTCGGGTCCTCATTTTTATATCAGACACTGAGCTATTGTCTTCAGAGTCACTGAGAGAATCACCTGCCTCACGATGAAGAAAAGTAAACAACTAGTTGAGGTCAGCTGGTGCAAGGTGGCTACCTCCACACGGGTGTCGCGTGTCGGCGATTTTTCTGCTGTCCGTGTTGTGCTTTCCGTACTGTGATGGCCTGTCGCTGGGTGTGTACGTACGGATGGGGAGAATCAAGGGACGGTTTACCGGGTCCTTGTGTAACCCTATCCGTCTCGCGAGCCCAAGAGTCCTGACTCGCGGCGTCACAGGTATCTTTTTCTTTCGGGGTGGGACAGCAACCCCCCCCCCTTTTCTCTTTGTCTGTTTCTTTGCTTTTCGCGCGCGTTGGGTCCTTGGCGCGTTTTTCTGTCTTTTCTGGAGAGTCTTCATCCAGCAACGGACGGCGCCGGACGTGGGGGACGGTGGAGGACCGTGGCCCTAGCGGCCGGCGCTGGTCTCTCACCATCACAAGCCGATTTGGGTGAGCAGAGTATATCTTCTTTGAGTTCCACACTATTCTAGTCTATAGGGCCCGGGTTAGCATTGGTAGTGCGAGTGAGAGGGGTTTTACATGTTCGAGTTATGTTCACGTTTTTTTTTTTTAGTGTAAGACTTTGTGCCTCACCATGTTAGGGTAGGATTTGTGTGGCGGTCGCGCGCATGTGGCGCGCACCGGTTTTTATTAATGGATTTGTATGTTTAAAGGACCGGCGTTTTAGCGGTCACATGTATGTAACTTATGCTAGAAGATGTTATTGGACACTGAGCAGTGTTTAGAGTGCCGCCTGCTGATTGAATGAATTGTTTTTCTCTACAGGCTTTTTTGTATATTTTTCTACGTTTTTCTTCATATTTCATGTTGGATTTGCTCTTCGTCCATGTCGTCGTTCTGCACGTTGCTTTCGTGCTAATGTCCGCCATTGTGTCGACCATGCGCCATCTCCTCGTCGGCGCGTGAGCGCGGCCCTGCTGCGCGAGTGTGGGGCCTGGCCATCGAGGGAGTACCTAGTGGAGGCCAGCGAGCAGGGACTCACGTGACCAAGGTCTACCCGGACGGGAGAACCGAGGGGGGACAGCTGGTCCAGAGGAGAGAGGGGGGTCACCGCTGTAGCGGCACGCGGCCAGAGAGGATGCGCTGCCGCCAGCGAACACCTTGAGCGGACATTTGACTCGCCACCCAGCAGTGCGTGCGGGTGTTTGTCTCCTTTGTTGTTGTTTTTTTTTCTTCTTTGCCTACTGTAACATGCCTGTGCACAGGGCGACTCTTTTATTGTGAATTATTTTTGATGCTTGCCTCCTATTAGGGTTATTTTATGTTTAGTTAATAAACCTGTCTGTTTTGTAAACTTTGTCTTTGTCATCGTTGTTGTGTGGTCTGCGCTCAGCCTGTGGTTCGAATGGAATGTCAGCAAGCCGTCTCCGGCCGAGCGGAGGGGGTTGCGCGTTCGTCTCCGGCTGTGCGAGCGGACTTCGGGCGTGCATCTTCCGGCGGCTAGGGGGTGGTAACGCGACAACGGGGCTCCATTACATTAGGAGGCCCTCACCATGCTGACCTTCAGGTGGGTTCTGGGATACATTCAGATTCCATGAACATGAGGGCCGGTCCCTAAGGTTGACTTTCTGCTGAGGGAAGTATTGGACGACTCTAGCCCTGTGGTGTGGTGTTGTCATCCTGCAGAGTGGCACCCGTTCCATGGATTGCAGTGGGTCCCCTCCTTGAAAGTGTTTTTTTCACCTCTGTCAGACTGTCGCAGTCATCAGGTCACTGAGGACAACATTGATGGATGCTTCCAGCTGCTTTCTCAGTGTGCTGGTGATCTGTTCTTTGTGCTCAAGATGAGAAGAAGACATTTTTCTGTTGTCTGGAAGCCAGCCATAGACATGCAGGTCGTAGTCTCTCGGCAACATTGCCTCCCTCATCATAGAGGTCTGGCTACAACAGCCAGGTGGAGGACTAGACTGCTAGTTAGCAGCATTGAAGACATCTAATGAGGACACGAACTGTGAGACTGCTCTTGAGTGAAGGACTTGGAGACGACTGGACTGCTAGTTAGCAGCATAACTGACTGAAATACTGCTAATTAGAAACTGCTCATACATCTACTTCTTCACAGAGCCACCCACTTACCCGCCCTGAGCCAGCTTTACTGAGGAGTTGTCCCTGTGTCTACCCCCTGTGCTTACAAAAGCTGTCACTAGTGTCGCTCTGTGTCCATGGTGCCTGCACGTGAAAACCGCAATTGTTTGTTTGTTGCTTTGTCTGTCGGCTCAGATATACTTCCGGTGAGCACGAACCGAAATCTCCAGACCAATCCCCAGACACCCGGTACAACACGGGTAGACGACCCTTCTGACACCTGGTACAACACATCAGACATCAGTAGGAGACAATAAACATCACACACTAGTAGGAGACAACATCAGACATCAGTAGGAGAACCAAACATCACACATCAATAGGAGACAACAAACATCACACACTAATAGGACACAAAATCAGACATCAGTAGGACACAAACATCAGACATCAGTAGGAGACTCACACATAATAGGACACAAACATCAGACTCATAGAGACACAACATCACACACTAATAGGAGACAAACATCAGACATCACTAGGAGACACAAACATCACACACTAATAGGACACAAACATCAGACGTCACTAGGAGACAACAAACATCACACACTAATAGGATACAACATCAGTCAGTAGGAGACACTCAGACATCAGTAGGAGTCAGGGAGAACCAAACCATCAACATCAACAAACATCAACATCAGACATCAGTAGAGACACCAAACATCAGACATCAGTAGGAGACAACAAACATCTAATAAGACACAAACATCAGACGTCACTAGGAGACACCAAACATCACACACTAATAGAGACAACATCAGACATCACTAGAGACACCAAACATCACACACTAATAGGACACAAACCATCAGACGTCTAGGAGACAACAAACATCACACACTAATAGGATACAAACATCAGACATCAGTAGGAGACACCAAACATCAGACATCAGTAGGAGACAACAAACATCAGACATCAGTAGGAGAACCAAACATCACACATCAATAGGAGACAAAAACATCACACACTAATAGGACACAAACATCAGACATCAGTAGGAGACACCAAACATCAGACATCAGTAGGAGACAACAAACATCACATACTAATAAGACACAAACATCAGACGTCACTAGGAGACACCAAACATCACACACTAATAGGAGACAAACATCAGACATCACTAGGAGACACCAAACATCACACACTAATAGGACACAAACATCAGACGTCACTAGGAGACAACAAACATCACACACTAATAGGATACAAACATCAGACATCAGTAGGAGACACCAAACATCAGACATCAGTAGGAGACAACAAACATCACACACTAATAGGACACAAACATCAGACGTCACTAGGAGACAACAAACATCACACACTAATAGGAGACAAACATCAGACATCACTAGGAGACAACAAAAGTTGATCCATGGTCGAAGCAAAACGACAGAGTTCAGTCCCCTCCAGCCGTCTAGGCCAACGGCCATTTTCCACTCTCTCTCTCTATATATATTATAATACACATTATATACACACGACATCATACAGACCCTGGACTGGGTGAAGAGACGATTAGTGGAAGATAAAGTACGGAGGAATAGCTGTCAGGTAATCTTCATGCGAGTAGTGAAAGAAAAGCACGGTTGGTTTTTAAAAGAAATCTCAAATCATGGGACAGACAGCAAAACACTTCAAGTAAAACAAGAGATAAACACTTCAAGAAACAGACAAAGAAAACAACAACAACTTAAGTAATGCTTCAAAAGACTGAAAAACACTTAAAATGAAGAACAGACAGGAAGACACTTGGGACAGACAGACAAACTAGGAGACGGAGGGCAGAGACAGAGACAGACATGAACAACCGAGAAAGAGGGTGTGGGGTGTGGGGTGGGGGATACGGAAAGCGAGCGAAGGTGCGCACGTGAGAGACTTCTTTCCTAGAACTCAAGGACGGTAAACAAACAACAACAGGATCGCATGGCAAACAATCACAGCAGTAGCACGTCGGGTAAACAACTACATTTTGCATCAAAATACAAAACATTCTACTGAAAGTGCGGACAAACAAACACATACATAGATAGACAGAAAAGGACAAAGTTAGAAGATGAATGCACTTACAACCGAATGAAGACAGAACGATATCGTGTCTGCGTACCCTGTACCCCAATGCTCACCTATGAACATGTCTGGGTACCCTGTACCCCAATGCTCACCTATGAACATGTCTGGGTACCCTGTACCCCAATGCTCACCCATCAACATAGTTTAAATAATAAAATATCTCAAACAAATGAAGTTAACTGTAGAATCCTGCTCTTCTCGGGTAGTGCTCTATACATGTATGTGGCAATGCTGGTGGGTGTCTGGGTACAATTATCCGACATTAACGAACAGAATCTGAATTGTTTAATTACACACAGCGAGAGAGAGAGAAGGGGCAACAAGCGAGAGAGGGTGAAAGGAGGCGAGTAGAGAGAGCGAGCTAGCTCCCGCGCGAAAGAGGGAGGGAGAGAACTTGGGAGAGAGAGAGGAGAACATAGATGGTGAGAGACAGAGAGAGAAAGGGGGAGGGGGAAGCAGGTAGAGAGAGCAGGCAAGCAAGCGAGCGAGGGAGAGAGAGAGGAAAGGGTGGGAGGGTAGGGAGGGAGCTGATTTACGGTTTGTGCTCACGGGGCTATGCCATCCTTGGAATAAAGAGTTCAAAGAGAGAAGACAGGCAGTTATGACGGTAGGGGGAGCTCTGAAAGACTTGCCCACTAAAGGTAGAAACAGTTTCATTTGGCGAAAGTTCTGGCTCGCACTTAAGTCTGTCCAATAACTTTCAATTTCAGCCTGACGACTGCCCGACGGTCGGACCTGACAAAGGTCGTAAAGTGACCTCTATGCAGGTCGGGTCTTTACTACCACCACCCATCTACCCGGGCCGCCAGCACCTCCCCCACCCACATACTCCCCGCCCCACCCCCTCGCCGCCAACGGGCAACTACTGCGGCAATGCAGAAGTCTTGAGTTGCATGGCCTGTGCTCGCGGCTCGTGTGTAGGGCCAGCATGAGGTGAATGGTGACATAAACTCTGGTTAAGTGTCGCCATTACCACCCGCTACTCGCCCCACCGCCATCTTTTATTTATGACGCCATATCCTGTTACGTGACCCCACAACCCGCCAATGCAATTTGAATGATGAAAGATGCAGAGAAGGAAGCAGTCCAGCCGGCCGGTAGAGCGAGGGGTAGCTGTGATGGTAGGGTGGTAAGGAGGTGGGTATTAATTAAGCTGGGATATAAGTATGGACTATTTTGAGGACTAGATGCGCCAAGGCTATAGGCAGAGCCTGATCATGTTCAGACATTGCCACCATGCCTACAGCACCACAGGTCACACCACCTGTGCAGAATGGTGAAGTTACAGCCTGTCTTGAATATTTTGTTCATGGAGGAGGAGAAGGAGGAGGAGAAGGAGGAGCCGGTTGTCTGTGAAGTGTGCTCAAACTGAGATAGGAGTGAAGCCCAGCCTGTGTACCTGTCATTATGATAAAATATAATTCTGATCGCATCACACATACAGGAGAGTGGACCCACCACAGACCTGTAGCACAACCGACTAAAATAAATTAAGACAGAAAGTAAAACTCAAGATAATCAAAGAGATATCGAGGGTGCAATAAAATAAATATCTTGCAGGTAAAACATCAACAATTAAGACAGACAGCTGTAGTGGGTGTCGTCTGCATCTGTTGTCCAATTGCCTTGTTGACTGCATTGTATTCACTACCTACGGACATCCCAGTGCTTTGTGAAGATGTAACATGTTTTTGATTATATATGTCAGAGAAAAGATTATTTCTGTAAAGGAAGGCCACACATGTTGAAATTTATCTTTATTAAAACTTTATTAAAGTTGGCCAACAGTTAAAAAAGGGGGGGGAGTGGATCATTGGAGGGAGGGTGCAGCCATTTCGCCTACACTTGGTAGTCATGTTTGATTTGTCATTTCTTGAGCTTTTTTGTGTTCACTAGTTAAACTCAGTTTATTTCAGCGGTTCGATTGATAACAATGTGATAACAAGGTGTGCATGCTTATCTTTAATTGTATCCACCTCAAAAATAACTTTGAAAACGTATTTGTGGTTGATGTGAAGCATGTTTTACCTGTGGTTTTGTGTGCATGGGTGTCTGAAGGTCTGTATGTATATTTAGAATATGTATATTTATATGTATATATCTGTATACATATTTAAATGTGAGCTGCCGACACCATGTACATGGGCACTGGAGGGTCAGGGATTGAGTAGATGATGATGGTGATTAGTAGTAGTAGTAGTAAAGGACTCGCCAGTTTACGGTTTCCGTCTACTCTACAGGGCTAGCACTCCAAATTTACAATGGTGTATTTGTATTGCAATATTTTAATATAAAGGTGTTAACTGAAGGATGGTTTGTTTTTACTTTTGCACAAAGATATGTATGACTTCTCATGCAGAAAACACAAAATCCGTTTTAGAGTTGTTTCCACATTCAAGAGAACAAGATACTCGTTTAAAAGGCAATGGAGCATCTGCTTGCATTACAGCTTTGTGAGCTTCACACTGGGCTTGCTACAGTAGTGAGATATTCATGTGTTGGACATCACGAGACACTAACTAATAGTGTCCTGCGCCTTGGTCCACAGATTAGTTGACTTGTTGTTTTGTTTGTGCTCTACATAAATTGGTATGACAAATGGTTATTCTATATTTCATTCACCTAGACACTGGGCAACATTAATTTAGTGTCAATCTCACTTTTTGTCATGAGAAAACAATATATTCATCAATCATCTCTTCTGTCTTTTTCACACACCAAAACTCATTGTGTTATAAAAGAGAATTGTCCACAAATTGTTAACCTTAACTTATGGCTGTCTTCACGACCTTGCGCCTGTCTATCTACAAGAACTCATTCGCTGTTACCAACCTCAGCGGAACCTTCGTTCAGCAGCACACTTCAGACTTGAACGACCGAGTGTTCAGTCAGGGAATGCTAATAAGAAGACTGCGGGTTTCAGATCCTTCTCCAATGTAGCCCCGCTTCTGTGGAACTCGCTTCCCCTCTCGACCAAGGAGTCTGATAGTATTGCATCTTTCAAGAAAAACCTCAAGACTCACTTGTTTAAACTTTTTTGAAGTTGTCATTTGACCTGCAGTTTGGTGGCTGCTGGGTTCCCCGCGCATTGAGCGCATCTTTGTGATGTGGATACTAGCGCGTTACAAAACTACATCATCATCATCATCATCATCATCATCATCATCATCATCATCATCATCATCATCATCATCATCATCATCATCATCATCATCATCATCATCATCATCATCATCATCATCAACAACAACAAACCGGTTACTTTGTTTTTACATGTGAGGCCCACAGGTGAAGGGGATGTCAATATTTACAGTAAAAATTTTCACAATTTTGTAGAAATCCTTGAAAAGAGGCTATGGCAATAAAAGGTAAAAAAAATGACACTGTAATATATAACAAAAACATTTTCAGAAAGATGGAGAAATTAGTTTCGACAAAAACACCACAGCAACGAAACCTTTCACTAAAATGCAGGTGCCGCCGAAATTATTCTCTTGTAGGAACAGTGAAGACTAATTACAGGAATACAAAAAATTAATAATAGTGAAATCTTCATACAATATGGGGGGAAAATTTGAATGTGCGACGACAAATTGATCCAATGTCGACCCACAGGAAGCCAGTTTTTTTTAATTGTAAAAGCCGTGACTAGTTCTTGATCAACTGCTTGGTTTGGAGGAGAACGGAATCGCTCTGCCACAGAAGGAGACACTGCAATCCCTCCCAGTGAAAGGCCGGCTGACCAACATCAGCAGCGCGGACAGTAACCCTTCATTAACCCTACCCTACCCCTAACCCTCTCCTAATCCTATCCCTACCCCTAACTCTGACTTTACCCTAACCCTACCCCTAACCCTGACCTAACCCTGACTTAAAGGGATTGTAAAGGCAAAATAAAACTGCTTAGAATGGCGTAAAGAGTAGTATAAATTTGAATCTCGTCTATTTATAGGTGTGTTCATGTGGATAACGTTGAAGGTTTTTAGTAGAATGTTGTGTTTAATGAGAGAAATTAAACGGGACACTTTTTTTTGCTTCCACGAAGTCTCGTTCTCTGTCACGTGACCCTATGACGTGTGGTTTCCATAGTGAGAACCATGCCTCGAGAATGTTCTGCACCCCATTGCCACGAAAAGATGGGAAAAGATTAAAATTGTCTTGTCATCAGTTTCCGACAGACAGAGCCTTACAAGCCTGACACACAGAGTGCGTCATAGAGTAAACAGATGACGTAAAATCTTCGCAATGACAGATACAGACACTTCCTGTCAGAGACTGACGTCACAACAAGACTGACATCACAAGAAGACTGATGTCACAACAAGACTGACATCACAAGAAGACTGATGTCACAACAAGACTCTGACATCACAAGAAGACTGATGTCACAACAAGACTCTGACATCACAAGAAGACTCGTCTGCTTGACCATCACGTAAGCTATCGTGGTTACTCGGCGGAAGGACACAAAGGTCGATTTCACTGGATTTTTTCAATGTTTATAAACATCGGCAACCGACATAATGCTAATAAGTGGTAATTAAGTGAGAAACGAATCCTTTATTTCTCCTGTGTTGCTCTCGTGCTCTGTCATTGTAACTAAATATAGTTTTGAAACGTTTGACCGTCGCCACAGCCTTATCACAAGTCTTGAGCATCCCTTTAATCGAGACATTTGGCAGCTAATTATTGACATGACATGCAAGCAGAGTATATTTTTAGATGATTGTGATGTGTAATAAACTACTGTTTGATTTATACTAATCTTGATCAATATTATTTTTCTGTTGTTATTTATTCGATAAACTATTTTGTTTAACTTTTTGAAAAAAAATCCTGATTCCTTTTGGTAGGGTTAATTACTTGTTATCGCTTAATAGAATTAGAAAACTCACTGTACCTTCGAAAATTAATATTTCTTACTAAATGCACGAAAAGACATTCACAGTACAAACTCAAATATATTTCTCCCTCCCAATGACAACTCAGACTCAGGCCCAAGTAAATGTCCGCTCATAACTGTCCAAACTTAAGGTCTGGCATCAAAAACTCAAATAAAAGTATGCAGAGAGAGAGACTGAAGCTGTTCGTCGAATAAAACCCAACACTTATCAATAATGAAAACCACTGTAAGCAGTGATGATGATGATGATGATGATTGCTCATAATCCCCCCCCCCAGTTTTCCACAATGTCGACAAACAGTTCTAGTCACAATACAGACAATGTCAATATTGTGTCAGCACCGGAGTGAACACACCAGAAATCACACGAGACAATGTCAGATGTTCCAAGATATCTCCCAGCCACGGTGTAAACATAAACTACACAACAAACATTATTTGCAGCCCGTCACCTACAAGTGATATTCGATTTCATCAAAATTAACAAAACTATTTTTCCCGAGTTAAAGTAATGCTTTGTAACACGAGTTCTGGAAGCTACTGTGGAAGGTGTGTTAAAACTGGAAAGTATCAACCAATGAAATAATAATATGTGCTACACCTGTAAGGTATGAACAAGGATGGAAACATTAATTAAATATCATACGGCAGTCAAGCACACACCAAGTGGGATGATATATTTTAACATTATAAGGCTGTAAAGTACTAATGAATGGAATATTAATTAAATATCATACGCCTGTAAAGTACTAGTGAATGGAATATTAATTAAATATCACACGGCTGTGAAGTACTAATGAATGGAATATTAATTAAATATCACACGGCTGTAAAGTACTAGTGAATGGAATATTAATTAAATATCACACGGCTGTAAAGTACTAATGAATGGAATATTAATTAAATATCACACGGCTGTGAAGTACTAATGAATGGAATATTAATTAAATATCATACGCCTGTAAAGTACTAGTGAATGGAATATTAATTAAATATCACACGGCTGTAAAGTACTAATGAATGGAATATTAATTAAATATCACACGGCTGTAAAGTACTAATGAATGGAATATTAATTAAATATCACACGGCTGTGAAGTACTAATGAATGGAATATTAATTAAATATCATACGCCTGTAAAGTACTAGTGAATGGAATATTATTTAAATATCACACGGCTGTGAAGTACTAATGAATGGGATGATATTTAAATGAGTGACAGATGTAAAGTGTGAAAGAAGAGGAATGCTCATTAAATGTGATGACCTGGCAAGTGTTGACGAGGGGGCAGAAGACTCAAACAACAGTCAGGTGTCAGTGAAGTGGGCAATAATTTAGGGTGGATACAAACATCCAACAGAAAAGCCTGATCGGAAGGACGGCACGACACGAGAGACAGAAGTTGAGAAGACTGGCGATGAGAGAGTGATGAGAGAGTGACCACCATGGTGTGCTAACCAGGGTAGATAGCAACATTATGTCGCATGGTAACCTGTCACACGGGTGGTAGTACTCGGAGTACAATTTAGAAATCATCACAATCCTGTCACCAGGAACATGCCAGACTGCCTTGTGTCAGTGTGTAGTGACAGGAACATGCCAGACTGCCTTGTGTCAGTGTGTAGTGACAGGAACATGCCAGACTGCCTTGTGTCAGTGTGTAGTGACAGGAACATGCCAGACTGCCTTGTGTCAGTGTGTAGTGACAGGAACATGCCAGACTGCCTTGTGTCAGTGTGTAGTGACAGGAACATGCCAGACTGCCTTGAGTCAGTGTGTAGTGACAGGAACATGCCAGACTGCCTTGTGTCAGTGTGTAGTGACAGGAACATGCCAGACTGCCTTGAGTCAGTGTGTAGTGACAGGAACATGCCAGACTGCCTTGTGTCAGGTGCAAGGACTGGTCATCTCATGGTTTGTCTGACTGACGTCTTGTCAGTGTAGACACTGGCGCTGGGAATGGAGAACTGGAGGATCGCCAAACTCACTGTTTAGAAGATAGAAGAATAAGACGAAAGACGTGCAACATACCTGCACGTGCGTGTGCGTGTGTGCGTGTGTGTGTGGATGAGTAAGTGTGTGTGTGGATGAGTGTGTGTGTGTGGATGAGTAAGAGTGTGTGTGTGTGGATGTGTGTGTGTGTGGATGAGTAAGTGTGTGTGTGGATGAGTGTGTGTGTGGATGAGTGTGTGTGTGTGGATGAGTAAGTGTGTGTGTGGATGAGTGTGTGTGTGGATGAGTAAGTGTATGTGTATGTGTGGATGAGTAAGCGTGTGCACGTGACAGTACCACAAGACTGAGGGGGGTGGGGTGGCTCATTTCCTGGCACCGCGCGCTGGAATGTCGTCTGCTGCGGGATGGGGGCGCGAGGTAGGAAGCAGCATGGCGGCACAGCACTGTGAGATGGTGGGAGCATCATGTCTACAGTCACAAACATGCAGGAGATAAAAACATGGCGGCAACTTACTGGCGCTCGGTGCGGTGCAGTGAGGCCACGTGTGACAGATGACTGACTGTCGTCACTGGTGTCTTTGGCACAATCGTCTGGTGGCAGCAAAGGTCGCTGTCGCCTGCAGACTCCGGCACAAAAGCGGCTTTGGCCTGCGTGTGGTCAGGTGCGGCGCGTGCTGCTGTGGGATGCGACTTCAAGCTCCGCAACCAGAGCAGACGACAGTTTGCTAGCGCCACAAGGGAAGTAATCCCAAGTACACCACGTCTGCTACAACACCCAGGCCGCCACCAACACTCGCCCCACACCCCCCATCCTGAGTGCAGAGCTGTACCGTGTCAGGTCATTGCAGGTCATTGCGGGTCACCATCTGGGTCACCCTGACCGCGTCCCTCCTCACTCCTACCGCAAACATTGTAAAGTTGCAAACTTGTCTTCCGCTGTGAGGCTTGCTACAGACCATAATATGCCGCACGTGATATGTGATATACAGTGATACCTCGGTTCTCGAACGCCTTGACTTTCGACCAAATCGGTATTCGACCAGGAAATTCGAGAAAATTTTGTCTTGGAATCCGAACAAATATTTGGAACTCGAACATCCGAACGTCCGAGATGAGCCGAGTTGAGCCGAATGGCGTTCATTGGGCCCAGCGCGCCTTGCTTGCGTCATCAGTGTGAGTGCAGAGGAGAAAAAAAACAGCAAACAATTGACAAATTCTTCCGTAAAGAAATCAGACAAGCAACTGCAGAGCAAGATTCTGATTCTCCTCAGCAAAAGATACAGAGAACAGAAACACCCGAAGAGCAGTTACCCTTTTTATTGAAGAGGACTCCCCTTCAAAACAATAACCATCCCCCTTCCCTCCTCCCTCCACATTCATTCCCTCCTGCCATAAAGTTTGGTACAGGTACAGTAAATGAAACACAATTTACTGTACTGTACATTTTATTTATTTATTTATTTTTTGTTTTGTTTTAATAAATGCACTTTTATTTCTTATTTCTTGTTGAGACTCATGTTTTTCTACATATTATATACAAATTAGGCCAGTAAATAGGCATTTTCTGGGGCTTGGAACGAATTAATCCAGTTTCCATTATTTCCTATGGGTTTCATTGCTTCGGTTCTCGAACAATTTGGTTCTCGACCGTCCTCCTGGAACGAATTATGTTCGAGAACCGAGGTATCACTGTACTCTCATGTAATATATGTAATATACTCTCATGTAATATATGTGATATACTCTCATGTAATATATGTAATATACTCTCATGTAATATATACGAAATACACTCTCATGTAATATAGATACTCTCATATTATATATATATATATGTAATATCCTCTCATATTATATATATGTAATACACTCATGTAATACACTCTCATGTAATACAGATACTCTCATATTATATATATGTAATATCCTCATGTAATACACTCTCATGTAATACAGATACTCTCATATTATATATATGTAATATCCTCATGTAATACACTCTCATGTAATATAGATACTCTCATATATATATATATGTAATATCCTCTCATATTATATATATATGTAATATCCTCATGTAATACACTCTCATGTAATATAGATACTGTCATATTATATATATATGTAATATCCTCATGTAATACACTCTCATGTAATATAGATACTGTCATATTATATATATATATGTAATATCCTCATGTAATACACTCTCATGTAATATAGATACTCTCATTATATATATATATGTAATATCCTCTCATATTATATATATATGTAATACACTCATGTAATACACTCTCATGTAATATACATACTCTCATATTATATATATATGTAATATCCTCATGTAATACACTCTCATGTAATATAGATACTGTCATATTATATATATATGTGTAATACACTCTCATGTAATATAGATACTCTCATATTATATATATGTAATATCCTCATGTAATACACTCTCATGTAATACAGATACTCTCATATTATATATATGTAATATCCTCATGTAATACACTCTCGTGTAATATAGATACTCTCATATTATATATATGTAATATCCTCATGTAATATATATATAATACCCTCTCATGTAATATAGATACTGTCATATTATATATATGTAATATCCTCATGTAATACACTCTCGTGTAATATAGATACTCTCATATTATATATATGTAATATCCTCTCATATTATATATATGTAATATCCTCATGTAATACACTCTCATGTAATATAGATACTCTCATATTATATATATATGTAATACACTCATGTAATACACTCTCATGTAATACAGATACTCTCATATTATATATATGTAATATCCTCATGTAATACACTCTCATGTAATATAGATACTCTCATATTATATATATGTAATATCCTCATGTAATACACTCTCATGTAATATAGATACTCTCATATTATATATATGTAATATCCTCATGTAATATATATATAATACACTCTCATGTAATATAGATACTGTCATATTATATATATATATGTAATATCCTCATGTAATACACTCTCATGTATTATAGATACTCTCACATTATATATACTCTCAGCCCTGTCAGTAATGCACCATCATCACACAGCCTACACACCGAGAGAATTAGTGCCTGGTGACTGGGGGTGGGCAGGACATCAATGCTCGCGATCCTGTCACAACGAGAGAGTGTGACAGTGTGTACGTGAGTGTGTGTACAAGTGGATGTGTGTGAGTGTGTGGTACGTGCATGTGTGTGAGAGTGTGCGTGTGCGAGTGTAAACGTCTACGAGTATTGCGTGAGTGCGTGAGTGTGTGTGCATGAAAATGTGAGTGTGTGCATACGTGTGTGTATGAGAGTCTGTGTATTCGTGAATGTGTGAATTAGTATGTGAGTGAGTGCATGCGTGTGTGTATGAGTGTGTGTATATGCATGCGTGTGTGTATACGTGTGTGTGTGAGTGTGCATGCGTGTGTGTGTGTGTGCAGGTCAGGCCATTTCGGTGTACACTTGACATCATAGCTCGCGAATCATCCTCCACTCGACTGCTGCCGGCTGAAGACCGCAGACCCCAGCCCCCAGACCCCAGAGCTTCAGTACACCCCAGCATGCGTGATTCCCCTCCCTCTCTTTTTTGTGATAGCAACTGGCGGGGAAGCTGTGGCGGGGTAGGAGGGACTGGGAGGGTCGGCGAGCTGTGGAGGCTGTAAGAGTAAAAAAAGAATGGTGGGGGTAGGGGGGGAACAGGCAGGGGAAGGGGAAGGGAAAAGAATCTCCAATTACTCCAGCAGTCTTTGTGTCAGACTTTTCGGGCCCCATGTAAGAGTTATCGCTCTCTCGCCGTCTTTTTTTCTACTTCCCGTTGTTACTTTTCCATTTTCAGTTCTGGTGGGTTTTTTTTCCTTCTGTCTCTCTCTTTGGTCTTTTTTTGTTGGAGGGTGAATTCCGTCTGCAGACGCTGCGGCATCCATGGAAAGTCGGGGGAACCGCGGAAGCGGTAGACACCAGCGAAGATCGCAATAACTTGAGTCAGTGACAAGGAATTATACAGGTGTTCCACGTTACAGGTGAGACTACTATGTGTCTATAGCTACAGGTGACAGCTCATCAACTCCACACGGGATCAAAGAGTTTACAGTCTGTCTTTCTACCTCTGTGTCTAGGTCATACATTCTACCTGTGTGCACAGGTAGCACATTGTCCTTTGTGTTTGTCACTGTCTACCTGTGTATAGGTCACACTTTCTACCTGTGTATAGGTCACACTTTCTACCTGTGTAGAGGTCACACTTTCTACCTGTGTAGAGGTCACACTTTCTACCTGTATAGAGGTCACACTTTCTACCTGTGTAGAGGTCACACTTTCTACCGGTGTAGAGGTCACACTTTCTACCTGTATAGAGGTCACACTTTCTACCTGTGTATAGGTCACACTTTCTACCTGTGTATAGGTCACACTTTCTACCTGTGTATAGGTCACACTTTCTACCTGTGTAGAGGTCACACTTTCTACCTGTGTGTAGAGGTCACACCTACTTCTGTGCATAGGTCACTCACTCTACCTGTGTAGGGCAAGGTCACATAGTCGGAAACTCAGTGACAGAAGTGAAGTCGATGAATTATTAGCAGAGACCTTCTTTCACGCAATAAACAGGAATTACCTTCACGACACCTGCCTACACCTCCACACACCTGTCTTGATGCTGCCCTTCACCTGGAAATGTGCCGGAATGTCCAACCTGCAAATTGCTGTACAAGCCTCACTGTACTGTCATTATACTGCCACTTTAGGTCACAGCATACAATATACTGTCATTATACTGTCACGTTATGTCATAGCTGACAATGTACTGTCATTATACTGCCACGTTATGTCATAGCTCACAATGTACTGTCATTATACTGCCACGTTATGTCATAGCTCACAATGTACTGTCATTATACTGTCACGTTATGTCATAGCTTCCAGTCATCACGTCACTGTCATCATAGCTCACAATGTACTGTCATTATACTTGCCACGTTATGGCATAGCATACAATATACTGTCATTATACTGTCACGTTATGTCATAGCTCACAATGTACTGTCATTATACTGCCACGTTATGTCATAGCATACAATATACTGTCATTATACTGTCACGTTATGTCATAGCTCACAATGTACTGTCATTATACTGCACGTTATGTCATAGCATACACATTATGTACTGTCATTATACTGCCACGTTATGTCATAGCATACAATATACTGTCATTATACTGTCACGTTATGTCATAGCTCACAATGTACTGTCATTATACTGCCACGTATGGCATAGCATACAATATACTGTCATTATACTGTCACGTTATGTCATAGCTCACAATGTACTGTCACGTTATACTCCAATGTCAACTGTTATGTCATAGCTCACAATGTACTGTCAGTATACTGTCACGTTATGTCATAGCTCACAATGTACTGTCAGTATACTGTCACGTTATGTCATAGCATACAATATACTGTCATTATACTGCCACGTTATGTCATAGCTCACAATGTACTGTCATTAACTGTCATTATGTCACTGTCAAATACTGTCATTACAATAGTCACTCATTATTCACTGCACGTTAGTCACAGCATACAATATACTGTCATTATACTGTCACGTTATGTCATAGCTCACAATGTACTGTCATTATACTGCCACGTTATGTCATATGCTCACAATGTACTGTCAGTATACTGCCACTTTAGGTCACAAGCATACAATGTGTACATGTCATTATACTGTCACGTTATGTCATAGCTCACAATGTACTGTCATTATACTGCACGTTATGGCATAGCATACAATATACTGTCATTATACTGTCACGTTATGTCATAGCTCACAATGTACTGTCATTATACTGCCACGTTATGTCATAGCATACAATATACTGTCATTATACTGTCACGTTATGTCATAGCTCACAATGTACTGTCATTATACTGCCACGTTATGTCATAGCATACAATGTGTACATTACCTGTACTGTCATTATACTGCCACGTTATGTCATAGCATACAATATACTGTCATTATACTGTCACGTTATGTCATATCTCACAATGTACTGTCATTATACTGCCACGTTATGGCATAGCATACAATATACTGTCATTATACTGTCACGTTATGTCATAGCTCACAATGTACTGTCAGTATACTGCCACGTTATGTCATAGCTCACAATGTACTGTCAGTATACTGTCACGTTATGTCATAGCTCACAATGTACTGTCAGTATACTGTCACGTTATGTCATAGCTCACAATGTACTGTCATTATGTTATGTCACGTTATGTCATAGCTCACAATGTACTGTCATTATACTGCCACGTTAGGTCACAGCATACAATATACTGTCAATATCGTCAATATAGTAGTACAAGATCGTTCGGTGTTAGCTCACAATGTTGACCAACGTTCCTAGGCTCGCAGCGCCCCCTGGAAGACTACTCGTTGTCCGTGACATGGACACACCCTGTAAGTCTGGCCAAACATTGTCGGACATTTTGCGGGAGGAGACGGGCCTCGACACAGATATTCATGGGCTGGGAGGGACTCAGGCAGTGGAAGCCATTTTTCCGGTTTAGAAGGCCTTTCACATATTCACATGTATCCATGGGCTGGGAGGCGACTCAGGCGGAGGAAGCCATTTGGACGTTTAAGCGCATTTACGTCTGGCGATGGCGGCGCGCGAGCTGATCCCCCAAGTCCGACTTGATGGCAACGAGGCCGCGGGTGGGGACGTGAGCCAAGAGCAGCAGACACAAGGGCGGGTGGGCACTGGCTGGGGACGACCACGTCTGTTTTCTCCACAAACCCACGCAGCGCTCATTTCACGGTAGATAACTGTCGACAGTCAGCACGAGTTATGGCCACAAGTGCATCCACTGCTTTGTGCTGCTCGTTGATGGTTGCCATGGCACTGTCTTGTTCTAGCATTCTCTGTGGCGCTGTACACCGGGTGTGAACCCAGCAACGTATCAGGCAGCGGCTTGACCCTGTCAATGACCTTTATACTTGTGGCAAGGTGTCATCTGAGAGCAATCTACCGTCATCTACACAAGTTCAAAACATTTCTTAGTTTGCTTTACCTACACTGTGTCTCCAATTGAACACTACCGCACAGAAGAAATGACGACGTACCTGTACTACTACCTGTACTACTACCTGCACTACTGCCTGTACTACTACCTGTACTATTACTACCTGCACTACTACCTGCACTACTACCTTACTACCACTACTACTTGTACTACTACCTGCACTACTACCTGTACTACTACTACCTGTACTATTACCTGCACTACTACTACCTGTACTACTACCTGCACTACTACTTCCTGTACTACTACCTGTACTACTACCTGTATTACTACCTGTACTACTACCTGTACTACCACTACTACCTGCACTACTACCTGCACTACTACTACCTGTACTACTACCTGCACTACTACCTGTACTATTACTACCTGTACATACTACTACATGTTTATGACTTGTCACTATGTACAACTAATTGTTTGTGAAGTGTCACAGTGTACATACTGCTACATGTTTATGACTTGTCACTATGTACAACTAATTGTTTGTTAAGTGTCACTGTGTTCATACTACTACATGTTTATGACTTGTCACTGTGTACATACTACTACATGTTTATGACTTGTCACAGTGTACATACTACTACATGTTTATGACTTGTCACTGTGTACATACTACTACATGTTTATGACTTGTCACTATGTACAACTAATTGTTTGTGAAGTGTCACTGTGTACATACTACTACATGTTTATGACTTGTCACTGTGTACATACTACTACATGTTTATGACTTGTCACTGTGTACATACTGCTACATGTTTATGACTTGTCACTGTGTACATACTACTACATGTTTATGACTTGTCACTATGTACAACTAATTGTTTGTTAAGTGTCACTGTGTTCATACTACTATATGTTTATGACTTGTCACTGTGTACATGCTACTACATGTTTATGACTTGTCACAGTGTACATACTACTACATGTTTATGACTTGTCACTATGTACAACTAATTGTTTGTTAAGTGTCACTGTGTTCATACTACTATATGTTTATGACTTGTCACTGTGTACATGCTACTACATGTTTATGACTTGTCACAGTGTACATACTACTACATGTTTATGACTTGTCACTATGTACAACTAATTGTTTGTGAAGTGTCACAGTGTACATACTGCTACATGTTTATGACTTGTCACTATGTACAACTAATTGTTTGTTAAGTGTCACTGTGTTCATACTACTACATGTTTATGACTTGTCACTGTGTACATGCTACTACATGTTTATGACTTGTCACAGTGTACATACTACTACATGTTTATGACTTGTCACTGTGTACATACTACTACATGTTTATGACTTGTCACTATGTACAACTAATTGTTTGTGAAGTGTCACTGTGTACATACTACTACATGTTTATGACTTGTCACTGTGTACATACTACTACATGTTTATGACTTGTCACTGTGTACATACTGCTACATGTTTATGACTTGTCACTGTGTACATACTACTACATGTTTATGACTTGTCACTATGTACAACTAATTGTTTGTTAAGTGTCACTGTGTTCATACTACTATATGTTTATGACTTGTCACTGTGTACATGCTACTACATGTTTATGACTTGTCACAGTGTACATACTACTACATGTTTATGACTTGTCACTATGTACAACTAATTGTTTGTGAAGTGTCACTGTGTACATACTACTACATGTTTATGACTTGTCACTGTGTACAACTAATTGTGAAGTGTCACTGTGTACATACTACTACATGTTTATGACTTGTCACTGTGTACAACTAATTGTGAAGTGTCACTGTGTACATACTACTACATGTTTATGACTTGTCACTGTGTACATGCTACTACATGTTTATGACTTGTCACTGTGTACATACTACTACATGTTTATGACTTGTCACTATGTACAACTAATTGTTTGTTAAGTGTCACTGTGTTCATACTACTATATGTTTATGACTTGTCACTGTGTACATGCTACTACATGTTTATGACTTGTCACAGTGTACATACTACTACATGTTTATGACTTGTCACTGTGTACATACTACTACATGTTTATGACTTGTCACTGTGTACATACTACTACATGTTTATGACTTGTCACTGTGTACATGCTACTACATGTTTATGACTTGTCACTGTGTACATACTACTACATGTTTATGACTTGTCACTGTGTACATACTACTACATGTTTATGACTTGTCACAGTGTACATACTACTACATGTTTATGACTTGTCACTGTGTACAACTAATTGTGAAGTGTCACTGTGTACATACTACTACATGTTTATGACTTGTCACTGTGTACAACTAATTGTGAAGTGTCACTGTGTACATACTACTACATGTTTATGACTTGTCACTGTGTACATGCTACTACATGTTTATGACTTGTCACTGTGTACATACTACTACATGTTTATGACTTGTCACTGTGTACATACTGCTACATGTTTATGACTTGTCACTGTGTACATACTACTACATGTTTATGACTTGTCACTATGTACAACTAATTGTTTGTTAAGTGTCACTGTGTACATGCTACTACATGTTTATGACTTGTCACTGTGTACATACTACTACATGTTTATGACTTGTCACTGTGTACATACTACTACATGTTTATGACTTGTCACAGTGTACATACTACTACATGTTTATGACTTGTCACTGTGACCAACTGTTTATGACTTGTCACTGTGTACATACTACTACATGTTTATGACTTGTCACTATGTACAACTAATTGTTTGTTAAGTGTCACTGTGTTCATACTACTATATGTTTATGACTTGTCACTGTGTACATGCTACTACATGTTTGTGACTTGTCACAGTGTACATACTACTACATGTTTATGACTTGTCACTATGTACAACTAATTGTTTGTGAAGTGTCACTGTGTACATACTACTACATGTTTATGACTTGTCACTGTGTACAACTAATTGTGAAGTGTCACTGTGTACATACAAATGTCACTGTCTACGACTGCCGGAGCTTGTCACGAGTCACGACATTCTTGTCACAGTCCGCCACGCGCTGTGGAGATAGGGTGAACCCTGACATTTGTCCACAGCCACCCTGCTGACACCTGACGTTATGGTGACGGGTGGCGACACCTCTTCCATTTCAATTTTCTTTCATTATGGGCATCAGGACACCACTTCCGGAGTTCTCCAGCAGTTTGTTTCCCCGACATAATCGGACTGATGACCTGGGTTTGTTTTTTAAGTGTTCAGTCGCAGCAAACACATCCAGTGAGGTTTGAAACAAATTTCCGGAGTGCATTTTGTATGCTTCGATCTCCCCTCCCAGTCGCCACTCCGTTCCATCGCAGTCGCCATTTTATTGTAACAGTTGTTATTCTCCTCCATCGCCGACAACCAACAATGTGTGTGGGGTGGCAGGAGGCACGTAGGTCACATGACTCAGGAGAAATGCAGGTTTTTACCTGTAGAGAAGGTACAAAGTAATGAGCACAGAGCATACACATATATATATAACACATTAATTTTGTGTGAGACATGTGTACAGTTCCTGGGTGCAGCTGTCCTCTGAGGTAATATCTCGTCCCACTGGGACACTGGGACACCACCAGAAGGCCTGGATTAGAATATCTGGTGTGAACAGCTCAACTCCGACACACATGGATACGAACCACGTGTGTGTATAGTGTTGTGATTTTATTACTGTAGTCACAGCTGTTGTCAAAAATCACTTTTAACACATTGTCTGGAAACATCTTTGGACGATTTGTGTCTGCTCGTCTGGTAAGGACTTCCTCGAGGCCTGTATGTCAATATGTATGCTGCTCTCAGATGTCTGAGCACAACCGATTGGTCACTGCATGGTTGAACGACTTTCTTGAGCCCACAAACACCCATTCTACAGCTTAACTTTACTTTAAGTGAATTCTGGACTTTGTTTGCTTTCACTCTGGACATGGATTCTGGAAATGTTCAGAGCGAAATAGAAGAGCAAGACTGAGACACGGGTGCAAACAACGAAAACAATAGGTGAGAAATGCTGTGGCCACGGTCTGGTGGTGATTTGCTGGGGTGGGCTGAGGTTGAGGCACGCCAAGACCTGATTACCGGAAAGTGTGAGACACTTGGTACACCCATACATCAGCAGAAGGTTGTGACACGTTGCGTGGAGCTGTCACGGCGTGCGTGACATGTCAGCATCAGCCGCCTGTCCCGCTATGTTGAGACTGATGACACGGGGCGTCCCGCCAGCCCCTCGGCCATCCCAACCCTGGGTCTCAGCCAACCAAACGCCCGGCGTCTGCAAGCCCATGGGCGCCATGTCCGGCCACGTGATCGCGCCGGCACACGGAGGTCACGCCTGGTCTCAGGTCACCTTGTGGCGCGTGAGAAGCCGTTACTATGGCAACAAACAGGGGTGGGCGCGCGGCCTGAATGTCTTTTGGGTGAAAGTTCAGTTTTTGGTAGGGTGCGCCATGGTCTACATTTACACATGAAAAGCCGAGCGTGCCCGGGCGGTGCTTCCCACAAGCTGCAAGCAAAGTCTTAAAGCGGCAGAGATGAGTTCTAACCCCGGCAGTTGCTGCCAACAATTTAACCTCCAACAGGTAATATCCAGAACGGAAAATGGACAACATTCAAAAATGTTCACTTATAAATGGTGGGATTCGAACTGTTGACACTGGCTTCTTACTGCTAGAAAGACGAAGACCTCGAAAGTTATTCAGAAATGGAAGAATTGTATCATCAAATAGTGAAAGGTGCAAATCCTACCAATAGAAATGTTTACCTGAGGTGGACACGTGGGCAACCTGAAACAGCATCTGCTGACGAGGCGGGTGAGACACACGACATCAACTGACGAGGTTTGTCAGACGCAATGTGCGCGTGCAAGATGGCTGACATCACGTCTGTCTTGAAAGGTCAAAGGCCGCCCGACTTACAAAAAGCATTACCATCATTCTCACCTTTCCTACAAATTGTTTTATCGACACTTGGCAAGAAACGGCCTAGCTGCCACTTCCTCATTATCATCTTTTTTGTAGCTTTTTTGTTTCCTTGTCCGTTATCCACAAATATTCTCTCCTCAGAGATCTTCCTGACACCCCCCCCCCCAAGTCTTCCTTTCTCTCCTTTCCCCTCTTCTACTCACTTCCGTTCCCAGTGTCTCGTCATGCCACTCTGGTGATGAACTGTCCGCACATTGGTCCACTCTGTGATGAATTGTCCGGGCCAAGAATAATCAGCTCGCTACTGACTGTCCACTCCCATCCACTTCAGCCCAGCACGCCTTCAAAAGAGGAAGGAGGGGGATGAGAGGAGAAAGGGTAGGATCGGTGGGTACTTGAGGTCGGGTGCGAGTGATGTTGCGGCTGCTCTGGTAGCAGATTTATAAGCAGCACAAGCTTCAGTCTTGGCGTCAATCACATCGCAGTCCTCCAGACATCCAGTGCTGGAGCCAGGGTCCTTTACTGGAGACACTATGCTCCAGCCACTGTCCTTTATTGAGACACTATGCTCCAGCCAGTGTCCTTTATTGACACACTGTATTCCAGCCAGTGTCCTTTATTGACACAATATTCCAGCCATTGTCCTTTATTGACACACTATATTCCAGCCAGTGTCCTTTATTGACACACTATATTCCAGCCAGTGTCCTTTATTGACACAATATTCCAGCCATTGTCCTTTATTGACACACTATATTCCAGCCAGAGTCCTTTATTGACACAATATTCCAGCCATTGTCCTTTATTGACACACTATATTCCAGCCATTGTCCTTTATTGACACAATATTCCAGCCATTGTCCTTTATTGACACAATATTCCAGCCATTGTCCTTTATTGACACACTATATTCCAGCAGGGTCCTTTACTGGAGACACTATATTCCAGCCATTTTCTTTACTGACACACTATACTTCAGCCAGTGTCCTTTTTTGAGACACTATGTTCCAGCAAGTGTCCTTTATTGAGACACTATACTTCAGCCAGGGTCCTTTATTGAGACACTGTATTCCAGCCAGTGTCCTTTACTAAAGACAAGCACACTAGTGTATTCACAGTAGCCGAAACATTCGTTACTGATGTAAGTGTTGAAGTTGATACATTCATAACAAAAACAGGCCAACCACATCGGCAGAAGACTCCAGAAACATCAACCCCTACCTCTCTACCTCAGATGGGCGTCGGGTAAACGGTTTATTCATTTATTCTCCGCCGCGACTGCCACACCACTTGACTGCTCCCAATGGTCCGGTACCACGTGACTGGTACAACGTGACCAACAGTGCAGCTGGTGGTCAGGAGGTGGGCGATGGGAACCTGGTGGACAGACTAACACGGTGCGCCATGTATGGCTGTGCAGCGAGCCTGTGAAGGTTTTGCGCAATCTAATAATTTAAAACATTGACACACGTTTGTAACATCGCAAAACACATTGCAATATCGTCAGGGTTAGAATGAGACTTGACGGCCATGTCTAACTCTGATATCATTGTAGGGCAGGGGTCTCAAACACGCGGCCCGCGGGCCAAATGCGGCCCGCGAAACATTTTTTGCGGCCCTCGGCCACGTCCGCGGTGTATATGTATGTTGTGCTTGGTGATTAACTCCCGCAGTGAAAATTACCCCCGTTATTAGTGACAGAGACAACGTCAACTTATTTTAATAAACTAAACTGCCTGTGCATGTAATAAACTACACTAAATGTAATTAATAATTATAAAAACTTTATTTTAGCATTTAACTGCAGTGACAGTAGTGTTCGTAAAATTTAATGAAAAAACATTTTCTTTTCGTGGTGCGGCCCGCTGACTGGCTGTTACTTTCCACTGCGGCCCACATGCTAATATGAGTTTGAGACCCCTGTTGTAGGGGAAGGGATGGAAGCAAGCCAACTAAAGTCGTTTACAGAAAGCTTTAGAAAAAGATTTACACCGTAATATGTACTACGTACACTATGGTGATCACACACGTACACTGTGAAATATGCACATGCATCATTCTCATCTCACTATGCAGCTTGCACTATGGTCATCTCACTGTACATATGTACACCATGATCGTCTAACAGTACATTATGTACACTATGATCGTCTAACAGTACATATGTACACTATGATCGTCTAACTATACATTATATACACTATGATCGTCTCACTGTACATATGTACACTATGATCGTCGAACTGTACATATGTACACTATGATCGTCGAACTATACATTGTGTACACTATGATCGTCTCACTGTACATATGTACACTATGATCGTCGAACTGTACATTATGTACACTATGATCGTCTCACTGTATATAGTGTACACTATGCTCGTCTAACTGTACATTGTGTACACTATGATCGTCTAACAGTACATATGTACACTATGATCGTCTAACAGTACATTGTGTACACTGTGATCGTGTAACAGTACATTGTGTACACTATGATGGTACATATGTACACTATGATCGTCTAACAGTACATTGTGTACACTATGATCGTCTAGCCGTACATTATGTACACTATGATCGTCTAACTGTACATTGTGTACACTATGATCGTCTCACTGTACATTGTGTACACTATGATCGTATAACTGTACATTGTGTACACTAAGATCGTCTAGCTGTACATTGTGTACACTATGATCGTCTAACAGTACATTGTGTACACTATGATTGTATATATGTACACTATGATCGTCTAACAGTACATTGTGTACACTATGATCGTCTCACTGTACATTGTGTACACTATGATCGTCTAACAGTACATTGTGTACACTATGATCGTCTAACAGTACATTGTGTACACTATGATCGTCTAACAGTACATTGTGTACACTATGATCGTCTAACAGTACATTGTGTACACTATGATCGTCTAACTGTACATTGTGTACACTATGATAGTCTCACAGTACATTGTGTACACTATGATCGTCTAACTGTACATTATGTACACTATGATCGTCTAACTGTACATTGTGTACACTATGATCATCTAACTGTACATTATGTACACCATGATCGTCTAACTGTACATTGTGTACACTATGATCGTCTAACTGTACATTATGTTCATTGCTTTCATTACACTGTACACCATGCACTCTGTTGTTTCACTATGCCTGTTGTTTGTAAAATGTGATAAATAAAATAGATTTCAGTTATAGAGAGGTTTATTCCACGAGAACAAGCAAACATCATGTCTATAGAATGCATTAGGCAGGATAAAATATCTGTAGTGTGCACTTGCTGCCACCATGCCCAGTCTGTAAGAAAGGATGCAAATGCTCCTGTGCACAGCACAGCACAGTAAATGTAAAGTTGGCTGATAGCCCTATAGCCCCCTATCTCTGTCTGTCTCACAAACTTGTTCACTGACAGCTGACAACTGGCACTATCCTATTGACAAGATCAGTGTTCTTAATATCAGTGTTCTTACAGACACAACGATATTGACAATATCAGACAGACACCATCCTGTCCATCCTACTGACAATATCAGACAGACATCATACCATTGACAATATTAGTGTCCTCACAGACAGACACCATCCTACTGACAATATCAGACAGACATCATACCATTGACAATATTAGTGTCCTCACAGACTCCATCCTACTGACAATATCAGTGTCCTCACAGACAGACTCCATCCTACTGACAATATCAGTGTCCTCACAGACATCATTATATGCCGAAAACAAAAGTGTTTTCACAAAGTTATTGTCACGGCCCATTGCGTTGCGCGGCACTGAAGGAGATTTTGACTGCCAATAAGTTTTGTATTTTTATTGCGAAGATCAATGACACGTGTTGTTCTTGTTGTAGACAAATTTGTCTAGGTTTAAACCTGACACTTTCCCAGGAGTGCAGGCGCACAGCGATTGGATGGCCCAGTGCGGAGTATCGCCATGCTAAATCACTCGGGCATGGGGAGGTGCGTGTAGGGAGACAAGCAAATTGCAGTTGTGAAACGGAGCCCACCGCACTCCCATAATGGATATAGGGCTAGGAATAGAAAGTAGTGGCGGGCCAGCCCCCGCCCTTTATTTCGTTCTTTCGTTTCACTACTTGTGTCAACCATGCCCCCACTTACCGCCGGACCCCCCGGCTGTTAAAGTCTGTCTAAACCGCCTGCGGCCTGATGCATTTCTTCTAATAATCGTCCTTTGCCTCTTGTCAATGGCGGCCAGCCTGCTTGTCACGTGGTCCTTGTGCCATTTGACTTGACTTAGTCACTTGTTGCCATGGTAACTCAAAGCAAACACTGACTCTCGCATCAGTTTTATTGTGGCGAATATGTACTATCTGTATCTTTGGTACTTTACTTGGAGCGGAATAGTGTTGATGCCAGTGTTGTTAAAAAGATATGCAGAAGATGGTGACACAGAGCAGAACTAGTGGTAACTGATGATGGGTGACATTTAAAGGAGCAGGTTCTGTAATGGTTTTCTGAGTATTCAAGAAACAGTATTATCTGCAAGTTGACATACAGTCACAGCATGTGATGCTGAAATGATGGTTCAGAGGATGAAGTTCATACGAGCTCCCCTGTCGAAATACAGTAACAAGTTGTCCCCAGCAGGTTCAAGAATGTAACCATGATCTGTAGAACTATCCTCAACCCTGGCCATCAATCTAGCCTTAGTGTCTAGAGCCCTGACCCTAAATGTAGCCCTCAATATTGTGTTCATGTAAAGTAATCTTTAGCCTAACCCTAAACTTATATCCTCACGAGAATTTATTCGTGTGCTAGTATTTTTGTTTTCGCCTGCACGTGTGGCCTGCAGCAAACACTACACACAAGCCAAACAAATGACTCCAGTCTAGGCACGAATTCCGGAAGTGGTGTCGTCTCCCTTTCCTTGTCCGGTCGCGTGACATCCAGCGTACCAACAGGGGAGGCCATCACCTAGGCCCATCCCGACCGGAAATGGTGAACCATATAAGTCTCGACAACGCCTCGAGCATAAAACTGTTGACATCACTGTAAGTGAACGCCACCTAGCGAGCGGTGGGAGAACTGGTGGGGCGCGGTGTGGACACCCCACCCCCCACACCAGTGATGTTGTCCCCCTTGTACATGTGGACACAACCACCCCAGCTGTTTGTGGTGTTTACTTATTTCATCACTGAAAGTAACAAACATGTGTATGTGTGTGCGCGCGCACGTGGTCACATGTCAGCCATGACACCTGCTCCGTCTGCTGGCCGTGAATCATCGCTCGTCTTATCACGTGACTAACATGTCTTCTCTACTGTTTGCTTGCGTAGCACAGCGCTTTTCCCTTTGGGGTTAATAAAGTTGTCACTTGTGTCACGCCTCGTGTCACAGAGTGACGTGCGTTAGTCTGTTTGTACAACAAATATCAGACTTACAAATAAATATCAGTGTAGAGACAATTACACATCACGTGAGTATCTTTTGAGGACAATTGTGTATCAAGCATGTAATTATCGTCTTGAAGACTTCCACATCAAGTCTCATATATATATAACCTCACAGACGGTATGTGAGCAATTCCATGTGCTATACATTGTTGTAAAGACGTGAATATCACGTAAATATCACTTTCCACAACATTCTATATCACGTGTATCGTTTCAGAGACCGCTGTGTGAGAGCACTGTCTACACACACCTGTCTACACACACCTGTCTACACAGGGGTCTCACACAGTGGTCTACACTGCCTACAGACTGCGAGAGCCAGGGTGGACGTGACGTCATGTTGAAGCTTCTGCAGTTGAGGTGACGTCACGCTGGACATCAGTTGTGGACGAGTTACAGCGGCAATGTAACAATATCGGGTGTCGGGTATCCAGGAATTACAGAAGGAATGTAAAAATATCCGATATCGGGTAAACACGAGCTACAGACGGATTGTCATAATACCCGATATTCATGAGTTACGGAGGAGTCTTTGCCCTCCCTCGCACAAAGGGAGAGAAGTGATAGTGGGACACATACGAGCCCAAATCCTGCCTGATGCCGACAATGGGACAGAAAGATTGAATGCACTGGCCCTCCTACAGATACACAGAACTTTAGAATTAACTACAAGGCAGTGATTGATGGATTGGCTTTCAAGCTGAATACACAGATGGCCCCCATTGCCCTCGCATTCGATTTGGTCGGATTAATCAGTGGCATTAACACGGGCTTTCTATTAAGTGGTTTGCAGGAGCATGCTTGTAATGGCGCCTGTAAATGAACTGCAGTAAACTGATCATTTAGCTGCACTGCCCTGACCTCTGACCCTGGGCACCTGGTCAGTTTGAATTCTCTAGTATCTACAACCAAATCCCTTAGGAAAAAATCCACCAAAAGTAAGCACTCAAGATGATGAGGAAAAGCTATTATCTTTCATACATCACATCCCTTCTCCCGTCACCACCACTAGCAGCACCAAGCCCGGACTGGGTGGTGAAGGGGCACCTCACGATCTGACTAACCCTGACTTGTCTACCTGCTGTTCTTCGCCATACTCTGTGTACTCTCACTTCTTTGGTAAGTTGGAATTCCCCGCTCTTGGATGACAACTTTTCATCCTTGCCTTTGTGGCTAACCCTACCTGTACTGCTTTAACCCTCTCTCTACTCTACTAACCCTGTATTGCTCTCATCCTTCTACTGTTCTAACCCTCCATCTACTGTACTAACCCTGTATTGCTGTCATCCTCCCTCTACTGTTCTAACCCTCTCTCCACTATTCTTACCCTCCTTCTACTGTTCCAGCCTTCCTTGTACAGTTTCATTCTGTGTTGTCTTTGCAAGTCCTGATGACATGGAGCTGTACTCATTCCACTGTCATTTGCGTAGGTTCCTACTGTTTATCTCTTCCTTACTGGACATGCGCAGATGGGAACGATAGTGAGGATCGTCTGGGTGCATGTCTGGCTCGTCCTCTCACGTGTCGATAAAAGGACAGACACAGACATTAGTCTGGCACTGCAGCAGCCAGAAGCTCAAGTTATTCCAAACTTCTGGGTCAACGGTCATCGACCTTTTGTATAACTGACAAATATTTCAAAGTGTGAACAGTAGATTGCTTTGGCCCTATACAGCTCCTATGATGATGATGATGATGATGATGATGGATTGATGATTGATTGATGATTGATGATATGATGATGAGATGATTGATATTATGATGATTGATGATGATGATGATGATGATGATGATGATGATGATGATGATGATGATGATGATGATGATGATGATGATGATTTACACAGCACATAATCAGGCTCACGAGGCAGCATGCTCAGCGCTTGAGACAAGCAGGAGACATGGACAGAAGACGAAGGACGGAAGGAGAAGCAGACAAGTAGTAAGAGACAAACACAGAGGACACAAGGAGGAATCAGGGAAAGTAGTGAGGATGGAGTGTGTCATATCCGCAGTTCACTGACTATGATCACAACTAACTGACTAATGTTGAGTGGCTTCTTGGTGAGGGACATGGAGAGAATGCCAGACTGGTGAGGCTAGTGTCCGAGTGTTGTATATTTTCTCATATATTCTTGTAAGATTTATACAAAAAAATATTTATACTCCAGGGCCTCGGCTTTTGCTGAGTTTATTCCGTAAAGTTTGATTGATGTCTCAAAATATAGCAGTGGTTCTCAAAGTGTGGTCCGCGGACCACTAGTGGTCCATGGGCATAAGTCAGGTGGTCCGCAGCTGACAGTCGTCACATGTCAACAAAGTGATGTTTAAAGTGATGCATTCCTCGCATTAACATTTTAATTACAAATAACGAGGTCCGTAGTTTTATGTCAACTTATTACTATACTATTATCACAGAAGTACATTTAGTTTTGAATTGTAATGAAACTAATGCGGCAGTTTAAATGTGAAATTCATAGTAAAGAGTTATTTTTAGGCCTTGGTGGTCCGCCATATTTTTTACGTAACTAAAGTGGTCCGCGGTCCGAAATACTTTGAGAACCACTGAAATATAGTGATTACTTATTGGTTGATTTTATTTGTCAAGTAAAATCTTAAAGAGCAGTTGTTGTTTGCCAACTCAGCCCTTACCTCTCTACAACCTGCAAAATCTCTTTCTTGCTTACCAACAAACTCATAACATTGAAAATTACTCTTCTTTAACTTCTGAACGAATTTATGTATGTTATCATCTTATCAACTGGACCAAAGTTTCCCTAATCGCTCTCCCGGAGGTTTCCGGTGCCTTGGACAGTTGGACGCTACCGACCACTCCATCCTTCTCAACAGACTTCGTCTTCCTTCGGCATCGCTGACAAGCTAGCTGTTGTCTGTCTGTCTGTCTGTCTGTCTGTCTTATCAATGACTTTCAGTCCGACTCTTTTCTACTGACCTGCCATGTTAGTTCTCATCCCAGCTCGCTTCACTCTGTACACCTCTCCTTTGTCCTCAATCATCGCATCAACAACACCTTGACGCGGACGACTCTCAGCTTCAAGACAATGACTCAGCTGATGACAGACTCAAACATCCACCTGCTGCAAGGACATCAAACACTGGATAACAAAAACAACAAACTTCAATGACCACAAGATCGAGGCCATCCTTATCGGCAAGACCCATCAGCTCTCCTCCCTTCCCTTTCCACCACCAGCTCCACGACATGACCTTTCTTGCTTGTGACCCCGCCAAGACCCCGGGAATCACATTCCACAAGCAAGTGTCGGGCCTCAGTTTGTCTCGCGTTTTACAAAGTATGCCACACATTCGCCACATCCCAACATATTGTCCCCTGAAACTTGTGATCTCGCTCGTCCTCTCTCGCATCGTCCACTGAAGATGACTTCTCGCTGCTCTTCTTGGCTCTATCATCGTCCTCAATGTCTTCACGACAATGATGGTCTCCTCGTTATTAATTTTGACTGAATTCACAGAAACGCTCATTTATTGAACGTATTTGTCAAACTTTGACTTTGTGTCACGTGTCTTAGCACAACGCCCTTTGCTCACTGGTTGTGTGTTAGCTTCAGCCACCTTGTGTGAACATCAGGCCTGGCAGCAACTGGTTGTGTGTTAGCTTTAACCACCTTGTGTGAACACCAGGCCTGGCAGCAACTGGTTGTGTGTTAGCTTTAACACCTTGTGTGAACACCAGGGCTGGTGACTGGTTGTCGCCGTGGCTGGTATGCGGTGGCTGCAGCAGATTGCATGCTGCCTGACGCGAGGGTCCCGCGGGCTGCATCAGATTAACCACTCATTATCAGCCGTCGTCAGGGCCAGATTTACGCACGGCCTCTGTAGGCCGGAAGTCCCCGAGGATGGTAGTGGCAGCATGGAGAGACTCTCTAATGGACGACACGTCATCTTTATGGGTCCACCATGTCTCACCTGCGGTGACAGCTCCTGACAGGTATGAGTGCCCTGGGGCAGCCATTATTATTCGCACAGCCACACCGACGGCCCACCCATGCACACGCACTGATATTGTGGTATAGATTAACCACGATTGAAAAGATGCTGATGTTAGGTTAGAGGCTGCCAATGAGGAGAGAAAGTTTCAGGGCGACTTGTGTAGCGACAGCAGTCAGGGACTCCAGTGTGAGTGGTCGGGTTCACAGTCCGAATGTTATAGGCGTTCACAGGACGTGAAAAGTTGACTGGCTCAGTGTACTCAACATGTGGAACCAGCCCTCGCTGCCTGTCTGAGCTCGCTGCCCTCTGTACCAACGTATGACCACTGTTCTCTTCCTGGAGTCCCACTAAGACAAAAAAGTGTGGACAGAGATCTTGTTCCTACCAGTCCCTTCAACTTACCATCAACTTACCCTCAACTTACCCTCAGCTAACCCTCAACTTACCCTCAGCTAACTCTCAACCTACCCTCAGCTAACCCTCAGCCTACCCTCAACTTACCACAAACTATCCGTCAGCTACGCCAATCAGTCTGCAGGCAGATTTTTGTTCTCAAAATCACTAATTGCCCCCGACCATGCCCATACCGTGCGAGTATTTACTCTGTGTCCTCTCGACAGGTCTTGCTGGATCAGATGTACAATTAATACATAGTGCTTTACATAGGATTTACTAACACCATGGCTAAGTCTCTGTTAACTCTACGAACCCGAACCCTTCGCTCTAACCTTAGACTCATTTTCATGAAACCTTTCCATTGAATTCTTGATAGATCATTTTTACGCCTAAGGACATTAGCTAAACATTTTTACATATTAAATAAACAAATTTTAACTAAAAACTGAGAAGTAATAGTCAACGGAAAACCGGATTTATTTCTTATCCAGTGAACCGTCTATGTCACAAGCAGTCTAGCAGGGGCACTCTGTCACACGCATTGAAGGGCTTAGCTTCATCTCCTTGTAACATCTGTATAAAGAAGGAACATTAGTTGTCTAACGGAACATTAGTTTGCTTGCTTGTTACATCAGACATCTGTATAAAGGAACATTAGCTGGCTTGCTCGTTACATCAGACATCTGTATAAAGAAGGAACATTAGCTGGCTTGCTAGTTACATCAGACTTCTGTATAAAGGAACATTAGCTGGCTTGCTTGTTACATCAGACATCTGTATAAAGAAGGAACATTAGTTGTCTAACGGAACATTAGTTTGCTTGCTAGTTACATCAGACATCTATATAAAGGAACATTAGTTGTCTAACGGAACATTAGTTTGCTTGCTAGTTACATCACACATCTGTATAAAAAAGGAACATTAGTTGTCTAACGGAACATTAGTTTGCTTGCTAGTTACATCACACATCTGTATAAAGGAACATTAGTTGTCTAACGGAACATTAGTTTGCTTGCTAGTTACATCACACATCTGTATAAAAAAGGAACATTAGTTGTCTAACGGAACATTAGTTTGCTTGCTAGTTACATCAGACATCTGTATAAAGAAGGAACATTAGTTGTCTAAAGGAACATTAGTTTGCTTGCTAGTTACATCACACATCTGTATAAAGGAACATTAGTTGTCTAACGGAACATTAGTTTGCTTGCTAGTTACATCACACATCTGTATAAAGGAACATTAGTTGTCTAACGGAACATTAGTTTGCTTGCTAGTTACATCAGACATCTGTATAAAGAAGGAACATTAGTTGTATAAAGGAACATTAGCTGGCCTGCTTGTTACATCAGACAGGTCACCAAAGAGCTACAACAGCAAGCCAGTCCATGTACCGCCGGGTCAGGTAAGCACGGGGTGCGCATGTGCCGTCAACAATGTGTTTGCATGAGACATCGACAAGGACGGTTCCCCAAACTCTCCATCTCCCGCACCTGACAACTGCACTGCATGCACGTCCCGCCATCACGTGGACTGGAACTCCATGCCCCTGTCTGAGCTCGGGCACGTGATGTCGGAAGTGTGAAACGAAGTCACTCCTTTGAGATGGTGAGGACAGGGTGTACAAGTAGGAAGAATAGGAAACACGTGAAAGGTCTACAAGGTCTCCAGACAGGGCAGCCGCAAGGTCTACACAAGGTCTATTACAAGGACTATCGCAACATCCTTCCACGGTCTACGACAAGGTCATCCAGGTCTACCACAAGATGGCCACCAACGTCTACCGCAAGGTGTGCAGGTAACTCTCCGTCAGTCACCCAGCAAGGTCACTCCCCCTTTTAGTCTTCAACGGTCACCCAGACTTCAAACACAGCCACATGTGAACAGACTGTTCACCAATGAAGCCTGACGCCTCATTCCTTCCACTGCAGACCTCATCCATCATCCCCCTCTTCCACACACACACACGCACACGCGCACACACCTCGACGGGCGCACGTGCACTGATAAAGCATCCCGACGACCATTTCTAGAGTTCAAGGTCACCTCGCTCCACACTGCAGCTGCTGAAGCCGTTGGCGCCTCTCCACTGTGGACAGAGCGGAGCGAGAGCAGTGACGAGTGGATTATCAGAGTGGTCTCCCATTGATCCGCGCGCCACCGGCACGTGCTGCGAATAATGAGGGGCGGAGGGAGGAGGAAGATGAGGGAAAGGCGAGGCGGAGCAGTCTCGCCACATCTCCGGAGGCGATAAATCATCGTCAACGCCACGTGAAACCCGTTCCTTCTCATCTCGAGTGACGTCAAATTCTGCGATTTAATCCCAACTGGCGCCGCGCGCTCGCCGCGCTGTCCACCTCCGCCATCATGGCGACACCCATCGATCCCTGTCGTCTGCCGCAGTCGGTCGTCTGCTCATCCTGTACCTGGCGGCCAGTACAGCGCACTGTCTCGCTCAAAAAACACGGATGAATCATTTAGTCGTTAGGCTGCCCCCTACTTCCGCTCGACGGAAGCGACGGGCTGGCCTCAGACATCGCCAAATGCCTTCAAACGTGCTTCATGAGAGGCACTGGCGCGATGTTGCCACAGAAATACATCGCGTGCACTGTAATTCTGCAGCCTGGCTCTGTCTTTGATCAGCCAGACGTAAATGTTTAGCTCCATCTACCAATCCTCCCTCTTCACCTGCTCCGTGCTTGTGTTGTGTCTGGGTGCAGTCCCTACAAGCAGCCTTTCTGCTCTCTCCACATCCTGTCTTTTGATGTTCGTGTACAGCTTCTTGTGGCTAACCACAGGGCACCGACATCTCCTGGCCACGCTCAATGTCAGTGTATGTCTTTGATAACCATAATGAGCCCGAGTGTAAAAGCTAACGGAATCTTCCAACCCAGGTAATCCAGCGTGTCCTTGACTTACCTGTTCTGTTAGGGACCATATATGTCCATAAAAATAAAACACAATCAAAATTACCGACAAATACGTGCACCAGCCAACAGTACGAACATTCTTTCGCTGATTCATTTATTCCATTGACCGCAACTGGCTGGTCGGCACGGGTCGTTGGGGGATGAGGGAGCTGGATGGTCACAGCGGCTGACAAGGATGACCACAGAGCAACGGTCAGCAAGTTCTGCCTACAGTCAGTCCACTCCTTTATCTGATTTGTTTGCTAACTGCCAGTTCTTCATCTGTCGTCCTCGGTGTCAGCACCCCGCCAAGCTTTTTTTTTTTTTAGGCCCTTCGCCCCTCCTGGGGCATAGGCCATCGACTACAGTCTTACCTGTTGTCGATGTTTTGGTAGCAAGGGTTTGTTTTACGGGGTGGGGGTGCTGGCCCCACGCCCAACCCTCCTCCTTTTTTTCAGCCGGGCTTGGGACCGTCCTTGGCGGAGGGCGGCCAGCCCTGTAAACAGATGCCACGTGCAGAGAAAGAACAGCATGCCCGAGACGAGAAATGAACTCAGGGCAGCCAACCTTCACTGTATTGGTGACAGGCGCTAACAGCGCTAACCGTTGCGCCACCGGGCCGCACCCCGCCAAGCTACCCTGAAGAATGGATCGACTTCAGAGTGTAGTGCTGGGTGGTAGCGCCAGACCAAACCAGTTTACGATGTGTTATCGTTGCTAGAAGGGGTTAGTGGCGGCCAACCCGGGTGGCGACTGTCTTCAGTACGCATTCGCTGGCCTCACGTACGCTTCAGTAGAAAATTCGGGGTCGCTTTCTCCAGCACTTGGTCTGCATTCTTTTGCACGTGCGGGCACGTGTGTGGTTTGAGAGAGTATTCCTACGACACATCGTCATGTCTGGTCATCACTGCTGTCCGTGTTGCGATCTGATGGCTTGTGCCATGCAACTACTCGCTGTAATGGTTGACTCCCAGGTAATCCGAGCTGTTGTCGTCTCCCAGCTGTTCTCGCGATTCACGCAGCTCTGCGCTTTGTTGTCACCGTTGGTGTGAACCCCGACTTTGCTCTTGTCAGGGTGAGGGATAGGGTCATGGCTGGTCTCCATCTGATATGCATTGTTCTGTCAGCCAGAGTGTTTTATAGTTGCTGCGAAGGACTGGCATGATGTTCCCAAAAGCAGCAAAAAATAATCCATTTCTGGCAAGAGGAAGCAAAAACAAATAAACAAACCAGTGGACACATCTTGCAAAAGGTATCCAGGACTAAGAAAATCCAGCAGACATTGCAACTCTTACAAAAGATTGTCAAAGTTAAGCTAGCAACAAGGTCAGAAGTCAGCCAATGAGATGTCATGTCTAGTAAACAAGAAATAGACAATCTATTTCGACGTTCCTTCTGAAAAATAAAATTAAAGTATGTGCTACATACATGAAGTATAGAGAAACTAAATGCCACTCTACATACCATTACCCTTATAATGCATTTACGTAAGCCATGGTCCTTAAAGTGCAGATGAATGAAGGGCAACATAAGGTCCAGTGCATAAAAATAAGCTACATCACAGAAATATATGGCGCAGAGGTGTCCTAACAGGCTTTTGAGAGGACACGTTATCAAAAGTATGGATTCTAGCTTCAGGGGTGACAGGCATAAGTCCCTTTTCACAGCAAAACCATATGTTCTTCTTTCTGCTATTATAAAACCACAACAGTTTTATCATTTTCCAAAGAAAGAAAGAATTTTTTGTTTGCCTTTTAGTTAGACTTGCAGTATATTTGATGATCTTTTCCACAAGGACAATGAGGACACAATTAATGACCCACAAGAAGCTAAAATAACGAAATAAGGAAAGGAAGCGGTAATCAATTCTCGGAAATAAAAAAAAAAGTTGAGTGATCTCATATGAATAGGTGGTCGGTTAAAAATTCAGGTGACAGGAAAGATGTTCCAAGCTGGTAGTTAGCAAAGTCCCAGGATGTGCTGCTTGATACAATGCTCTTAGTAACAAGCAATGGAGAAAAAAGAAGTATGCTTTCTTACGAAACAAAGCTTCCGCCAGACAATCTTTTTAAACTAACATTTGCAGCGTAGTTTATAATTTGCAAGTGCAAACTTACTTTCTTGTACACCAGGAACACTCCACAAAGACGCTCGTTCCCGACTCATTCTGCTCTCAGCATGTCTCCCAGGGTCCCCCCACTGCTGCCCCTTCAGTTATATAAGAGTAAGACTTCCCCTCCCTTCTCGCTCCTGCCCCTTGCCACTTGGGCTCATCTTGAGCAATGATTGCATACCATTAAGTTTGCGAGGGCTGCATCAGTAATTTCACATTTTCGTTCATCTGTCAGATATTTCATTACTGAGAGTTACTTTTTCTTTCTTCTCAACAATTAATTATAGAATCTATTCGGTTTTTATCACAAATGAGCCTCGACATAAATTTTTGAGTGTAAAAAAAACAACCCGCATCTACGTGTTTTAATAATAATTAATTCAAAATCTGTATAGCGCACTCACACTCTA
This sequence comes from Pomacea canaliculata, assembly GCF_003073045.1. Lineage (NCBI taxonomy): Eukaryota > Metazoa > Mollusca > Gastropoda > Architaenioglossa > Ampullariidae > Pomacea > Pomacea canaliculata. The sequence goes on from NC_037603.1 coordinate 9,321,847, forward strand.
AAGGAGCAAAAAGCTCTTATAGCGAACGAACATGGACAGCACACGACTCAACAGGGCCGTGCTTAGGGGCAGGCGGACGAGGCATCTGCCTAGGGCCCCGCGCTTCAAGGGGCCCCGCGCTTTTAATTGATATGGTATGTTTACGTGTTGCTATGTTATTTGGTTACTAAATCTGAATGTCTTTCGCATGTACGTGTGTCGGTGTGTGTGTTGTGTGTTACTTAATGGCGGATGCAAACCCATCAACTCAACCTCAACTACGACTGCAGACTGTAGCCTGTCTGTAGGGTTTCCTTCGTTGTAACCTATTGACGAACGTTACAAATAAATTAATCGTAGGCTTATGTTGTAATGTGTATCAGCGTGCTGTCAATGATAAAAGACGAGATATCCCTGAGGAGGTTCCCAGTCACTTAATCCCCAGACACTTCATCCCCAGACACTTCATCCCCAACGCTTCATCCTTAAAATGAAATTTTAACTATAAAAATTATGAAGCCGGCGAAAAATTTAACTGAAATTCAAATAATTATCTTCATATAAACATCACAATAAGTTTTACAATTAAAATAAATATTGAAATACATTAATAATATTCAAATCATGCTATTAACTTCAACGTCATTTGAACCTCTACAACATTAGTTAAAGTATTTTAATTGTAAAACTTATTGTGATGTTTATATGAAGATAATTATTTGAATTTCAATTAAATTTTTCGCTGGCTTCATAATTTTTATAGTTAAAATTTCATTTTAAGGATGAAGCGTTGGGGATGAAGTGTCTGGGGATTAAGTGTCTGGACACCCCCTGAGGAAAAAAAGTGACTTTAGATCCCAACTAAAACCGTGTGATCGAGGCGTGAGTGCCCCGCACATGTCCTTTGCCTCGGGCCCCGCGGGGGCTAAGAACGGGCTAGCTGCACACGAGGGACAGGAAAACAAACATATATGAGCTATAAAAGAATAAACAACCGTAGAAAACGAAGAATAAAATCAAATACTCAAACACAAAGAGGAACCAGATAACAAGAACAAAGAACTGAGGGTAAGATGATATAAAAGGAAGGGTGTGACAAGGCACTGTAGTAGGATGTGAAGGTGTCGGGAAGAGGTGAGCTGTCAGTGCGGGTTGGCAGGATTTCTACTAGACTGACAAGTCACAACTTTATCAACTTGGACGTTGTCCGAAGTGTGAAAAAATCAGTAATAAATGCCCACTGCTCATTTGCTAACTAAAAATTTAAAGTTCTGTTAGTGAACGCACAGCTGAACACACACACACGCACGGAGCTTACAGGCACGGTGTAAGGGACACAACTCTGAACCCTGACGTGCCGGAAGTAGACACCGACACAACATGGCGTCTCTCTTCTTTCGAACTGGACGGTCTGCTGCAGAACGATGGACGCACAACTATGGCTCCAAGGTTGCTTGATTATTACACTTGACTATTACATTTACGTCTTGTAGGATAAGAAAAGCACACAATTTGCAGATGGCTGTGCTGTCTGTTTGTGACGTTAGTCCAGGCGAGATCAAAGTCCTCACTTTGTTTTTGCTATTTTCACCAAAGCTTTATTGCAACTGTAACTAGTAGACGCATATAAGCTCATTTTCAAGTAAACTGTAGAAATGTTAAATATTTTCGCAGAAAATATACTGGAAAATTTCTTAACTCTTCAATCTAGTCAGTTGTTTCCGACTTGTATGTCAAGGTCATTGGTACCTAGCGGCTCACCTATTCTAGTGTTTCGCTGTTCTAAACAGCAGTAGTATATCTTACTCTCGCTGATAGGAAGGAACTTTAAATTTCTTAAAATTAAAATACTTTTGATTAGATGCATTATTACCATAATTGAATATTTCCAGGCTATTGATACTGACTGTTCATAAAACTAGGCAGTTTTCAATAAAAGTAATGATGTGCAAGCTACTACTAAGATTTTGTTTATGCGTTGTACTTTCACTTTCTGGTTTTATTCATTCAGAGGAAGCAGAGATGTTCAGCTTTCTGTACAGAAGGGTCAGATGTCATACTGTTTTCAAACGTTTTTATTTCTGTTTAGATTGTGGCTGCTATTTCACCTGCTGCTTTGTGTGGCCACAGACTGCAGCAGCAACGCAATCTCTCTATTCATGAACATCTGAGCATGGGGTTATTAAAAGACGCTGGTGTGGCAGTTCCAAGGTTCAAAGTTGCATCTACTCCAGATGAAGCTTTTAAATATGCCAGTGAAATCGGTAAGATAAGCACAGTTCTTTGGTTAATGGGTTGTAATGCTTATTTTGCTTTGATTTTACACATTTTTTATAGCTATCTATGGTTTGTTTGGCTAATAGGCTGTGATGGTTAGCTTGCCTTGTTTATGCATATAGTGCTTTGTTATCTATGGCTTGTATTCTCAGTACAATTTGCTGTTATTTTCCTTTTAGCCTTTTATGTTAATTTTTTCTGAAGCCATGTGACTCACATTTAAAATACCCATTAATGAATGGGATTTTCAGGTCAAATTAGTGGAGCACCAGATGTTGTGGTTAAAGCTCAGGTGCTGGCTGGTGGGCGTGGCAAGGGCAAATTTGACAGTGGTCTGAGGGGTGGAGTCAAACTGGTCTTTTCGTAAGTTGTCAGCGCTAATCTGCTTCTTTTGTACACTTCTTTTATCATTGTTAGGTGGCATTCAAAATGTGTCACTTGTCCAAATGTTACCTCACTGGTGGTTCAAAGCCTGCTTACACCTGTTGCTGGAAAATTTCCCCTGTGTTTCCCCAGAAGATGATTAGTAGAAGGGGCTGCCTGATTTATAAGGAAAGGTAAAGGCTCCTGGAAGAGAGCCTGTCTTCCACATGTAATGCCCTAGACAGTGAACTCCTTACATTGTGTCCCTTTAACCACTAGGCTATTGGATTTGAATTTTACAGTCCATATTACTGGAACTTGGCATTAGATGAATTTATACAAACAAGAGTGATACAGCTTTACATATGTTTCCTGGATTTTATTTTCTTCAGTTTACTTGCAGGCCAGAGGAGGCAAAGGAAATAGCTGAAAAAATGATAAACCACAAATTGTTTACCAAACAAACGGGGAAAGATGGACGACTGTGTCAGAAGGTCATGATTGCTGAGCGACTTTATTCTCGGCGTGAATACTACTTTGGCATCACAATGGAAAGAAACTTTGGAGTAAGTTTTCCGTAGTTAGATTTGTTATCATGATACATCATTGTTACTTTTTTATTTCTTCAAGCTTCTGCCTTAGTAAGATGAAATAAACTAAGTCAGCTATACATTTTATGTAAAAACTGTTTTGTTTTGGGGATTTGTATTTGCCATTTGGCCATATGTAGCAACAGAAAAGTACCCTTTATCAGCAGTGAGGTTTTTTGTTTGTTAACCAGCTGTCGTCTGAGCTAGGAATATATAGAATTTATATCAAAGTATTTTATCATTTCAATTTTTGGATTCTTAAGTGGCCTTGAGTACATCAAATTGCATTGTGTTTCTCTGACCTATTTTTGTATAGATTAACTGTGTGTTTTGCTAGGGTCCAGTATTAGTTGGAAGTTCACAGGGGGGTGTCAACATTGAGGAAGTAGCCGCAGAAAACCCCTCAGCCATAATCAAAGAACCTGTAGATATCATCAGTGGCATTACCCGTGATCAAGCTGTGCATGTTGCAAAAGAAATGGGCTTCAGTGACCAGTGCATACAAAAAGTAAGGAGAATAGCATGGAGAATGCATGATGATATAGATAGTACATTGTACACTTTAGTACATTGCGTAGAGATAATGGTATAGACAGCACTTATAGGGCATTATGTAGAAATAATGAGTTGCACTGAAGACTATCCAATAATCAAGAAGCAAAGTTAACTACTAGCAAGGTGTCTAGTAAACAATACAGAGCAGAATATGGAGAAGATAGATGATATGCTGAGCTTCATGTATCGTGACAAGTGGCCTATAGTAATAGGTTATACCAAACATATATTTTCATGCAGATCTTGTATGACATGCAAAGTGCAGGGTCTTTGGACAGGTATGGTTCTTATGTGGCCTGCAAAGAGCACAGTTTTTAGACTTAAGATAGTCTTATTTAACATGCATACTGCAGTGCAGAGTTGGAGATTGTGTGACAGGCATGATCATTGCGTCCTTGCACTTACTGAAAAGTAACACCTTTTTTTTCAGAAAGAATAAGGCCAAAAAAAAAAAAGGTACATCTTTTCTTGAACTGTGGATGACAGTTCGTTCTGTACATGCAAGGAAGTTAACTGTTACAGTGAAAGCTGTTTCTTTTATTTAGCATAGGTCCTTGCCACATTGCAGTGGTTCTTGTGCATGCAGAAATACTGAGGAAGTAGAAACTGTTTATAAAATCCTCATCAGCCCAGCTGTGTGGCCCTGTCATACATTGTGTTTGACCATCATCGTGTTTGAAAAAAGAAAACTTGGTGTAGGAAAAACTTGTCTTTGTACTAGTCTGATAGTAATTGCAAACTTCAGCATATTCTGGGCACCTTTTTAAATGTTTTATTTTCTGAGTTGCTAAAAGTGTTCTTTGTAAATATGATCCTTATTCTTAGAAGTAATTTAGGGTTTTTTGGTTGTTTCTTTTTATTTTTTAGGGTTGGAGGAGCAGGGTTTTAACTTTTCTTTAAAATATTATATATAAATTTAAAGAGAGAAGATGAAAGAGTTATACAATTGCTGAAAAAAAGTAATGTACCTTGTCTCACTTTTAAGCACTGGTGGTAATGGAAAAGTTGTACACAATTCATAGCCATGGCCATTTTCTTCTTTTATATGACAAATGTAGTTATTCACTTACTTTCATCACAAATTTCATTTATTCTGAACAATAAAGTGTTGTTAATACAGGACATGTCATCATTAAGAATGCAGTAATCATTGATTTTGATGCAATTAAAAGCTAGTTAGGAAACAGAAAGATTAGAAACAGTTGGTTAGTAGTTAATAGCCGTCAAACACTATCTTGTTTAGTATTTCTTCTTAATAATTACAAAAAAAATATCTGGTATCTGTACAAGCCCTTGAAATGCATAAGTAGGCTTGAAAATAAGTACATCATTTAAATTTCACATGTGCATTCTATTATTTTCTTTGATACAGGCTGCTGATTATATTATCAAAATGTACAATGATGTGTTCCTCAAATTTGATGCTTCAATGGTGGAGATCAACCCCATGTCTGAAGACAACCATGGAGAGGGTGAGAAAATCATATTAGTCCCATGATGACATATGAATCTATTACGTCTTGTACAGTGTTTACTGTCCCATGATGACATACAAACTATAAGTATAAGGATTTGTACAGTGTGTTCCGTCCATCTTCATGGGCACTATGGAGTAAGACAGGTACCTAACCTTGTATGAAGAAAGCCATGGAGAGGATTAGTTTCATTCTTTACTGGATGCCATATGGACACAGTTAAAGAAAATTGTGAAAAACTAAAATCTGTTTCATGTCTTACCAAAGTTAGCAAACTGACTTTTTTGCCCTGTCATAATACACTACCAGCCTTCAGGATGGTGGTTTGTGCCACGATATCTGCACTTCCTCTCATGCGACAGGCTTTTTGCAGTGAGCATACCAGCACTAGTGTCAGTGCTGTTTCCATGGTATGAGAAAGATGCTTTGTGTCAGTTAATCGCATGCACATAGGTGTATGTGTATGTATGAAGGTCTAGAAATTATGATTGTTTGTGTTATGCCCTGTCATAATGTTTAGCGGGTATCGTAAGCCAGGTCCTCCCTTCACTCATATACATCTAGGGTTTCACTCACTTAAAATAGACCAACTGCCAGTTGAACACACTTATTAAGATATAAACCAAAAGAATCATTTTATCTATTCCTTGTGTGTGCATGTATATACACACGTGTGTGTGTTTGCATGTATTTTTATACGTGACACAGTTTACTGCATGGATGCCAAGATCAACTTTGATGACAATGCAGCCTATAGACAGAAGGAGATTTTTAGTTTGAGAGACTGGACCCAAGAAGATGAGAGAGATCACAGGGCAGCCTTAGCTGACCTGAACTACATTGGGTTGGAGGGCAATATTGGCTGTTTAGGTACTGTGACTTTCTCTCATCAATTTAGGTAATATGATTACAGCTGTATTTTCCTTTTGATTTTATTCTGTATTTTGGAATGCACCTACAACTGTTGCTATTTATTGTGAACAAGAATTTTGAAGGTTTTTTATTTTGTTTTTCACTTTTGAAGTAGAAGTTTTTATCATTCTTTTCCTTCCAACCTCTCTTGTGAAGCCTGCAGAAATTTTACACTTGACTACATTGGAATAAAGCTGCATCTAAAGGCATCTTAAGTTACTGTTTAAAGTGTATCTTGAAATTTTGAGTAGCATAATATGGTAAAAGTTTAAGTACCAGCATTGTAATGTTGTATTAGATGATTCATCTTAAAGTCTCAGTGCAGCATTATTGAGACATGCTTATGACAGGCAAAAACAAGTCAATATCTACATTTTTGTGCCAAAGCCATCTTTGTGTATGGGAGGAGTAATTACTTTTAATTTAAAATATTTTAAATGCCTATAATGAGCAATATTTTTTTCATAATAAATTTTACAGTAACAGTTGTTTTTTTCATGATGTCTGCATTGTGTGATGGTTATAACCTTTGATAGCTAGGTGGTATATCTAATGCATGAACATTGTAGTGTATTTTGTGATGTCCACTGCTTTATAAAACAACCTTCTGAGAAAGATGTGATGTCTGTGTTAGTGAATGGTGCTGGACTTGCTATGGCAACTATGGACATCATCAAGCTCCATGGTGGTACGCCAGCCAATTTTTTGGATGTAGGGGGTGGCGCCACAGCCCAGCAAGTCACTGAAGCATTCCGTTTGATTACTTCGGACAAAAAGGTGACGTATAATATAGTGACATTGTTGATAGTTGTTTACTCACAAAACTACATGCTGTTTTCATGTATTTATTCTGTGATCCAGCTACAGTTGAGTGTTATTGTCTCACAAAGATGAAATTGAGAGAACATAATAATATGCCTTTAACACACATTTGCTTAATAACTACTTTATGACTTGATGGAGTTGCTAAGGTGAAAGGTAAAACATATTATCATATTTGGCCTTAACCCATTTATGCTAAAGGTTGAAATTTTTGAGTTTGTGCATGAAATTCGTGTATGTTGCATAGGAAAATATAAGGACAAGAATATGAAGAGAAAAAAATTATTACATTCCATTGTTGAGTTATTTGACATTCCACAATTGGAACACTAGGTAAATCTCCTTCTTACATTATACATATCGTATAAAATTATGTTCACCTCAGATGGTAAATACCTGCTATTCAGTGTGATATCCAGCAGAACATTTGACATGTAAGGCAAGATTACAATTTTCACATCGAAGTGTGGTGTTCTTATGAAATTGAGCACACCGTGCTTGCTTTCCCTGTTTGACTGTCACATGATTCATGCCTTCATAACGTGAATCAATGTTGCGTTTCTGAGGTCTTCCTGTTCAACCAGGGTCTGCATGATAAACATGGGTATCCAAATGATGGCATACAATACATTTCCGAAACTCAAAAGATCCATTGACTTTTTATTATGTTTTTTGAAGCTACCCTCCATTTTGTAAGGCCAGTTCAAAACAAAACAACAGAGGATTTAAATACCATTTCTTGATACCTGATACATATCAATGTTTTCATCTATCTACACCTCCCAAGAAATGTTTGTCTACTGGACTTGGATATTCTTTTTCAGCTGCTGGGAATAATAATTGACAAGATAAAGGGCATCGATACCAGCACTAGATGAGGCAACAGTGACAACACTGTTATCATGCCAGCTGCATACAGTATTGCCTTTGCCATCAAATTGATAATCGAGTGTGCCTCTTTCTTTTTTCTTTAGCACTACATCTGATTCTAATGGTTCTTTATCAGTGCGATCCTTTCTCACTGTACCTGTTTGCCTGATGTCCCATGGAACTCAGCTTATCCAGAAGTGCAGTGCTGGGGAAGAAATTATCAAATACAAAATGGTATTGTCCAGGATGTGCCTGTGCAATTCCTTTACTAAACTGCAGGACAAGTGATGCACTTACACCATATTCTTCACGTTTATTATCTGGGTTTTTACCCTGATATGGCTGAAACCAGAAAATATAGCCCAGACGAGTGGCACCACTCCAAAACTTGAAGCCAAACTGAATGGGCTCTCTGTGAATAAATTGTTTGCACCTATGACGAACGAAATAAGTAACCATAAATTCATCAGAGCTGAAATCTGTTTCATATGGAACAACTTTCATGCATCTATCATTGAGTTTGTTTATGAGAGGTCGCAATTTGGAAAACTTGTCCATTGGATCCTAACCCTGGCATTGTTAGCAACATGCAAATTAGAAAATATGGTTTCAGAGCAATCATGTCTCATGGCAGCACTAACAATTACATTATACGCATCTGTTCTTTGTTCCCAGAGCATGTGCCTTTTAGGATAGGTCACGAGACCACTCGGAAAAATAATTCCCAGAAAACATTTGAATTCAGAAGTAGACCATCCCAGATTTACACCCTTCTTTGGAGCGTATAAGTTAAACTATCTGACAATGAGTTCAGTGATGTCGTCATCAAGAAAAGTTCAAATTTTTCTGTTGGAATTCTGGTTTCAGTGAAGAAATCGTTTGGTGATTCTGTAACTCTACCTGTTATGGCTTGTGCAGTTAAGTCAGCCTTTTTCCATTTCTGAAGAATTTTTGTCGCTTTCTTCTTCTTAAATGAGGAGGTTGCTGAACAGTAGAGGTTGATGGAACTTCATCATCATGGGAGTTATCTTCAGGTACATACATGGGATTTCTTATGTTATATGCAGGTGTGCACAACAAAGAGCCTGGCAGATTATTGTTCCCCTTTCATCTCCCGAGTCCTAATCAGAAACAGGCGATGTAGCATTTTTGGGTGGTTTATCACTATAGCACTTGCTTCAGCGGTGTCATCTGTCTCTAGCAGGTCAGTTACTTCATGTAACGATAGAGCTCAAGGCATTTTCGGAGAGAATTTCAACTATATAGAGGAAAATATACTTTTAATCCTACAGGTAGGGGTTTAGCCTGGTGCTCCAGAAATGGAACATACACAATTTGAAGTCCATAACTAATACAACAATGATATCTTCAGTAGTTTCTTTAAATAGCACGACAGCATAACTAGTAGAGAAGTCATAGGACAAAAAGTGTTAGTACAGGACATAGTTCCGCAAAGTTTTAGCTCCCTGTCTTCGGATGGCTCTTCAGGAATGTGCAGAATATTCACATCACTTCTTGAGAAGATCCCAGCACACCAATATCTGCTGCAAACTGACTCAGTGCATGATGGGATAAGGTGTACCCCCAGGAAACAGACGTGCACGAAAAGTCGAAGCCCAGCGATAGCCTTCAGTAGTAGGATATAAATAACTCCCATGTGACTGCCATTCTAATAATGGAACATGCAGCATATATGGGTTAAGATCTGCCTTTTCTTGCTTTATTTTGCTTCTTTATGTATATTCATATGTTCTCAGTATGTTTTCTTGTGGTCTGGCCATTCATTAGATTTTGTAAACGTGATTCTGAAAATTTTGATAATTGCAAATAGATGCTTTGCCTCTGAGGCAATCCTTTAAGTGATTGTGAAAGTTATTGCTGGCCTAGTTTATAGTATTGGTGGGGTAATCCTAACCATTTTGAAGTTGCAGGTGAATGCGGTGTTGGTAAACATTTTTGGCGGTATCATGCGCTGTGACATTATTGCTCAAGGCATCTGTGCAGCAGCCACTGAACTAGATATGAAAATTCCCATTGTGGTGCGATTGCAAGGTGAGTTGGCATTCAGACACCAAGACATTTGTGTTTATCAAGGGAATTTTGAATGGCAAAGTTTCTTTTTGAATTAACTATAAAGGCATGTTACTGCACAGCTGTCTGATATGTATGGAGAAATAGCAACAGTATATATATATAGGTATAAATAAAACAGCCAGCCAGAGTTTCAACTCGTATCAGTTTGCTTGGTGCTAACTCCCTTGTTTCCCTTGTCTCATGCATCATGATGCTGCTCCAACATTTGCTTTTTCCAGAAATGGTTTAATAGGCCAGGAAACTTGTCACCTTTGAAGCGTTTTACTGTGGCTTTTGCTGTTTTTATTCTACTGTAAGATATATAATTGTAAGAATTGACATTTTTCGTTGGTTTCTCATTTTCTAATCCCTGCTTGAATGACAGTGTTTGGCTGTGTAAACAAGAGTAAGAGAGAGATAGGAAATATTCCATGCGCAATTGTTCAAAAGTAAGTTTATGTTTGAATTATTGAGCCTGTTGCGAGCTGCTTTATAAGTATTTGTATTGTCTGTTTTTTTTTTTTACTGGCAACTATTAAGACGGTAATCAAGCAGTTGTACTTATTAAACAATATCTATTCCAGCATTCCAACAAATCTGATTTTTTTGAGCTATTTAAATTCAGTATTCAAGCATCTCTTCAGGGAAACGACTACACTTAAAATGTTTATGTAGCTTCTAGTCATATTAGAGATGGTAAAGTTCCAGTTAAATTCAGTGCTGGAAAAATGTTCACCAATAATACTTTCAGTAAGTCCAGTAAATCACTTCAACCTGTGTACAATTCCTTTAGGATTATCTTTCTGCTAATCTTTTTACTGTGTATTAGTGAAGGGAGATGTCAACATTGTCTGCACCATAAAATGATGCCAGTGGTTGATTTTTATGCTGACTACTTTCATTAAAAAATTACACCACAAAGAAGACTTTTGCCTCTAGCGGTAATCTCCAGCCACCATGTGTTAAGAAAAAACACACATCTTGTGGAGTTTTGGTCCTGTCTAATTGATCAAACCCAGTGTTTGATAGTTGTAGGTCTCAAGGCTCTGTTCTTATGCATCTTTTATTCACTATGTACATCAGTCAGTCAAGTCATTTGTCTCTTGACTGATGATGGTTGTTGTTGGGGGAGGAACACATGGATAGATAAAGCAGCTGACAATACCTGCCACTCGCAAGTTTTGAGGAATGGTGAGCAGATCCTTCACAGGACTAGTCCACTCCTTCACATTTATAGGCCAGCGTTTCCTCTATTTACAGAGAAATTCAATGTAGAGGAAGAGTGCCTATTTGTCTAAAACCATTTTGCAAGATGCTTGCGGGGGAAAGCAGACATGAAGAACAATTTAAAGACCAAAAGAAAAAAGGCCAGGAAGGAATGATGTGCAGCAATATATTCCGATAGTAAATCTCTTCTCTTTCCAAAAACACAGGTAGATGATGCTAAAAAAATATATTCTGATAGTCAGTCTCTTCTATTTCCAGGAACACAGGTTGATGATGCTAAAGCCATTATTGCATCCAGCAATCTGAAAATTCTTGCCTGTGATAACCTGGATGAGGCAGCACGCATGGTAAATGTAACATGAAAATCACAACTTAAAACAGCTATCATTTACTCAATATGTGAAGAAATAAACAGGACAACCATTATTTAAGAAAAAGAATTTGTTTATTGGCCAAGTGACAATCAAAATCTGTACAATTTTAACATGTCATTTACTCAATATCTATAAAAGCAAAATAGGCTATGGTCACTTTGATCTGATTTTTGGTGCTATGATGGTAGTACCTTGATCTGTTGGTGTACTTTAAAAAGATTGTAAATACCAAGATGTAATGCCCAATCCACCATAAAGCATGCCAATATGTAGTGATCAAGATGTAGTATACACCTATCCACACAGATAATGATGGGTCTGGATTGCTGTCTGTTGCAGGTTGTGAAGCTGTCCACAATTGTAGATTTAGCACGTGAAGCTTCTGTTGATGTCAAGTTTGAACTACCACTTTAAGTAAAGGAATATATATACCATGTCTTCACTGAGTCTGCACAATGTAAGATGGTGTGTTGATATAATTTGTCAGTAGATCCACAACCTCTCCCTTTGTATGTAATTTATTATAATTTACAAACCAGGTCTTCTCTCCTTCACACTTATGTTTGTGTATGTGTGTGCGTGCAGACAGGGATACAGACTAAGATAAATTTATTTATTGACCAAAATATTTATAGATATACAGTCATTTCTGCTATACCACAACAGTTATACATGTATACATAAATAAAGTATGCACTATTACTGCCATAGCTACACCACAACAGTTATGTGCACAACTGTCACCATAGCTATACCATAGTAGTGATGTGTATAAAATAAAATGTGCACCATTGTCACCATAGCTGTACGTTAGCAGTTACGTGCACAATTTTCACTGTAGCAGAAAATAAGCCAGAGAGCAGAATGAATGAGTCATCCTTGCTTGCCAGTTTTTATTCCTTGAACATACCAAATGAAGTTGTAATGTGCAAAACTACATAAAATATCTGTGTTCTAAATGAAAATGTACCTTGCCTGAAAAAAATGTCAATAAAAATGTGTAGTCAAATTCTTGGAACACATGTTTAAAAATATTTGATGCAGATTACTTGCCCTATGCTTTATCCCTGCCAATGCCCTCCTCCTGCTTACACATTGTTCCCTCATTATATACCCTTCTCCTCTTCTCTTCCTCTGTTAGCTCTGGTTTTACATTTTGCAGGGGCTTCCATTATTCTCGAAGTGAACTTCTAAGGAAATGGGCTTTCTTTCATCCACTGAAAACAAAGCAGCAAAATTTTAACAAGACTTGTCAGCATGAAACTTAGCTCAATGTTTCCCAGTGTGAAGTTGATATTTCAAACTTTAACAATGCTGCATGTTCTTAATGAGTAGGTCACTGTATGGGCACATGATCCCAGATAAAGAACCTTGCAAATATCTGAAGTGCTTTAATCAGTATAACGTACTATAGTAAAATTGACTGAAATTTACACAGGTTTTCATGCTGTCTTTATCGTAAGTGAGTTACAGTTTTATATAGGCTTGCTTGTGCACTAGAATGCTGTTAGGTAGTGTGTGTTATGCTTTTGTAATTGTCAGGATTAGCACTTAATAATAATTATGTTAATTTGTAAAGCACAATATTTTGGCAAATAGACAAACTCACTGTGCTGAGCAGGATCTTCAAATAGTCACAAAAGATGTAAAACACAATGTGAAGACTCGCAGTGTTCTGGTGGTAAAGGGTTATAACTACTGATTTAACAGTGATGGCTCCAGAAAACAAGGGTTAGTGATATCAGGAAAAACATTAGGAAATCTTGAGAGTATAAAGAAATGTTAGCATAGTAAACAGAAAAGAAGCATCACTTCAGTTTATTCACTGCAAACCAAGTTTGCTGCCCAAGCAAGTGAAGCATGCCAGAACCAATCAGTTCACACTTCGGAAGAACAATAGGAGATAGCTTTTTTTATCTGCATATTTCTAGCTAGTACAATCAGTTGCACTTTAAAGGATAGTGTCTGTTGTATCAGCATTCCTGGTCCCTGAATACATGCTGTAAGTAGGGAAAATCTTTGCCTTTGAGCTAATTAGTCATTGATAGTTTTTGTAACCTGCTTCAATCTCGCTGCAGCTTGTGAAGCCTGTGACTCTTGTAGTGCTAATTGACCAACCTGGTTGCTTCTTGGTATTTTGTGTTCTCTCTGCACTTAGCTGCAGCACCGAAGTAGCATTGCATGAATGGCCGTTACAAGTACTTTAGTAATTAAGTTCTGATTTTTTTAAAAACTAGTTGAAAGCATCCCTATAGACTTCACAGCATACTTAGAGATGTTATTAGGATTTTACCATTATGAAAATCGCAGACTTAATTGAAAATAGTAGTGTTTTGTGCAAAACTAATGTGGCATAAAATTTTACTTTGAAAGTACCACAAGTATCTTCAAGCTGTATCCCTCAGGATGTCAACATTGTGGCTGGTCATTTTAAGCAGAAAACTGTAAACTGCAGTTTGCCTTCCAGAATGAGTTGTGTAACCAGAGATCTGACCAAGAAGATCACTGACTTATCCTAAACCCTAAGCAAGATCACTGAGATTGAAACAAAGCCCAGTTGTACTGCTGCCATTGTTTGAACTGTTATTATGTCCTTTGTGTCCAGATGATCTACTTCCATCTTTGAAGGTGTCAAGTAATCAGCTGCTTTTTTCAAGGTCTTCTCTCAGCTACCATACGCATCTGTGAGCCTCTTGCTTCTGGTCCTTCCTCTTGCTGCAACACAATTATTGTCAGCAGCACACACCTTGCAAGTGTCTTTGCTACATTGTGATAATTGCTGGCAACATATCTTACAGGTGTTTGTGCTGTAGTGTGACAGTTGTTTGCAGCTTGTACCTGAAAAATGATTGTACTAAAGCTATCCGATACCAGCTTCTGTGCTACAGATGTGATACTTCTGTTACAGTGACTGTTGTTGATGCTACTAAGAAATCTCTGCCCAAGACATGGATATTTCTTGACAAGCTGAAGTTGTGGTGCTTTAAGCAGTTGTTTTTTGCCCTTTTCAAGGAAATGCTTTTGCAACATGATACACAAAAAAATCTACAATTGTGGATAGTTTCACAATATGCATCCCAGCTATTTTAATATGATGCCCTTTGACATGTATTGACGTGCTATTTATCAATCTGCACCCCTTTTCAGTTTCTCTATGTAGAGGTTAGCTGTGTGCTGTAGCAGTAGTGTACTTGGCATTGTTTGTGATTACCTCTGATTATTCTGTTGACATAACTTCTTTTCCAAGCCTATTGCTGTTTCAGTGAGCAATATTGTCGCTTACAATTGTCATGGATGATTTCTTAGCCAGGTATGTAGTCACAGAGTTCCATTCAGCTGTGTTATTGTCACCAGAAGGAGAGTCATCTGATCGCACTCAGCTGCCTATATATCTTGTGCAGGCATTACAAATCTGAGGTCTGCCTGTCTGAGAAATGTTGGCAGTATGACAACCATAGGCAGCAGTAGTGGTAATTGTTTCTGACCTTTGCTCTTCTGCTAGAGGGGCTCATGACTGAGTGTGTAATACTTATTCTCAAGAAAATCAACCTGACTGGGAGAAAAGAAACTTATGACAACCATTATGATCTCTTGCACATTGTAGAGTAACAACTAATCATACAGACAAAGCCACACAGAACAATGGTGATAGCTCAGACAGAACAATGGTGATGGCTCAGATAAGTCTCAACATTATTTGTAAAATTGTGATACTGATGAGATTCAGCCTGGAAATGGAGTATTGAATTCTCCAGATTTGTCACTGGCTGAAATTAGGAATGGCCTTTGCCTTGTTTTTTGCCTTTTGAGAAATGATGGCTTTCACTTTTCAGCTGATTATTTGACAGCACTGTTCGAATCTGTTGTATTTGTTGAAAAAATAAGTAAATAGTATCTGCAGGTAATTTGCAGAAGTTACCACTTAAAATGTGAATATTGCATTTATTATTAATAATGAGCTGAGCTGTAATGACATACCATGAGCCATGTCTTGTTTAATTTTGCAATAGCAAATGAAAAAAAAAAAACATTAGTGGTGTGCTATGTATGTGTATCACCTTTTAAACAGTTCACTGTGTTCTAAACATCTTACCAGTGAAGATTTCATATCTCCATCTGTCTTAGAAAATGCTAGAGGTGATGCCCCACACTGTGATGAACGTATGTAAATAGGAGAGCTTGTGAGTCACAATCAGACTACTTTCTGGTATCTGTGTAAGTGACAACTTGTTAGTCACAAATCAGACTGCTTTGTAATCACAATTTTAAGTGCACCAATAACTAAACTGTTTATTTTCCCTGTGTAAATACTTGAAAGCCAAAATAACAGAGAAATCCTTCTTGCAGGATTCTGGCTGATGTATGTTGCATCTCCTTAGAATGCTTGTGTTAATAATACAAGGAAGAAAAAGTCCTAACATTTCTATAAGAAATGTCTTTTTGATTTTTTTTTTTTTTTTTTTTTTTTTTTTGTTAAGCAATTTTAATTTTGAATCCTCTTTCAAAACTGTGTACATGTTCTTCAGATTTTACAGAATCCCAGGGTAATGTGCGCTTTAAACAGACTGGTAGCATCATCAGATGCCTGCTGTAGCCATTTTGAAATAAGTTTTGAGAAAGTTTATAAAATGTTACCCTATGCCACCATATTTATAAGGTCTTTTGGGCCAGTCAGAACATTATATGTTTGTGTCCAAAATCAAATGACATCTTAATTTGACCAGTAGAAAATATGCACTACAATATTTGTTATTGCTTTTCATCGTTATAAGCATCTTCAACTTAGGAAGAAAATATTTGATTTAATATTTAATCCCAAATGCTGACAATGATAAATAAACATTAATAACTGGAGCTCGTGATGCAGTAGCTTGTTGTAGATGGGGGATTGTGGATGATTTATGTTGTTGCTTTGTTCCTTTTTTCTCATTCTGTTGCTCGTTACTTCCACATTCCAGACAGTGTGACCTAACTTGTCACTAGATTTATGGAAAACAGTTTAAATATAAAGATCAGGCTTACGGGGAAATAAATGATGACAAGGGCTTAACTCCCTAGTTTCCCACACTTCCCTCTCCTGGAATGATGAGTTTTCCTTGATCCCAGGTATGATAAGCAGATTGGTCAGTGATGGGCTTCATGTCATTGTCATCATCTACGTTAAAATTGGTAGTAAATATTCGCAGGATTACCAGATGTCACAGCTGTGAAATGCAGTTTATGTTCATATGCAGACTGAGTATCATAAGAATTGTAATTCATAACTCCCATAAGAGTGAGTACAGAAGGAGTACAGTATGATTTTAAACTGTCCAGAGTTACTGGTGTCCTGGTTAAACTGCTGCCAGTGCAGCTTAGATGCTGAATTTTCAGCTGTCAAAAAGACTCCTGCTGTATCTGATCAGGGACCCAAGTTTCTCCTTGGGAAAAGAGATAACTGCACCACTACCTTACCGCTGTTCCCCAGTTCACAGCCATGGACAAAAACAGCAATGAAAGCAACAAAACTGTGATGCAGGCTATGCTTGAACTACCATCAAAAAACATGGCTCACAGAATTTTAGGAAGCATGGATACAGGCTTACATAGATGACAGCTGTGAGCGCTGTCCGAAATGGAGCTGCGGTATACATACCCTGACAACAGTAGATGTCAATGCACCAACTACAGAGCTGAAGCTGAAACCCTGGACTGCTCAACAAACTGCATCAGTAACGGAGCAAGCTCACAAACTCACAATAACAGATATCGTGTTTGTACTGCAGGTGCCAACGCTAACAGGCTTTCTAAGCTGAATACAGCACTGAGATCAAATAGCAAGTTATTTTAGCACTACCCTCACAATGTGGTATCAAAAGGTGACAAGCAGGCTGACAGAATGGCAAAACATGGCAGAAATTAAGGCTCTTCACCTGGTAACCACCCACTGGACACCTACCATCAAGAGTCCAGATCACGGGGTGATCATTTCCCACTTCAGGACAGGGCACAACAGGATAATCCATGCACCACCCAATTGTGTCCTGCCTGATATACTCTTGAGGATATGCTGAACTGCGCAGCACACACTACAGAACTGTAGTGACAATATATTCTGGCTGGGCTGTGTAGGGGTGTGGACGCTCAACGCAAGCTGACCGACTTCTCTCGAGCGCTGTAGGAACGCACCTCGCTGTTTGGTATATAGTCTCTGTTTTAACAGTTTATGGAGTTATCGGTCAGTTGCTCGATCTACGACATTGCCGCACCCGCATACCACACTAATACCATCGTACGTAGGCGCCACGCTCTGCTATGTACGCTATGTCCGCCACGGCGACAAGGAGGGACGACCTGACGATAAGGTCACACTCGACTGCACCCGGTGAACCCGCCTTAACGCTTGAAGCTGCCCTCATTACCTTGTGTTCCATCCACCGCTTATCCTAAACAACTATTTCATTATTACGAACTTACTTCAGCCCTTTCCCTCAAACGACGACTGGTAAGTATTTATTTTATATTCTTCTCGACTAAAACGATAAGCGTGGAAAGCTTTCAAAAGGGGGGGGGGGGAATTGGTGTTTTACGCCGTGTCAGCAGCTAAGGCTATATTACGGCAAGCAGCCAGCCCTGTAAACAGATGCCACGTGCAGAGAAAGATCAGCGTGCCCGAGACGAGAAATGAACTCAGGGCAGCCAACCTTCACTGTATTGGTGACAGGCGCTAACAGCGCTATCATCAAACCACTTATCATATCATACAACAACATACACGCACGTCAATTCGCAATATTAAAAAATAAGTCGCGAAATATGCAAATAAACAAAAACAATAAGATGTAAATGGTTAACCTCACAAAATGGTATTTGGCTCGAGTTCTAAGACAGCTCCATTCTCAGTTGGTTACACACGTAGTACTGGTGCCGTCCGTTTGTGGGTCACAGCAAGTTCTGCCGACACCCAGACACCAAGATGAGCTGGAACGGCTGGGCAGAGAGCGTGCTGAAGAATGGCAACCAGCCTACAAGCGACAAGGCGTGGATAACGGACCAGAAGGGCAACTTGTGGGGATACTGCGACAAGGACGGTAACCAGGGGCAGTGCCCGGTTAGTTGACCTTTTTTCTTCTGTAAGTTCGTGTTGCCATGTTTTTGTGTCACGCTGTGTTGTTATAGAATACTGTGCCTAGACTGACCCACAAATAAACATTTGAAACTACGTAAATGTGTGTCCTGATTTGTTTATAATAAAACAGTCGACGGCAAAGGCATGGACTGTCTTCAGTCGTCACCTCAATGCCAAGTTGCATAGAAAGGGTCAAGTCTTTTTAGTTAAGTCGTTTTTACAAACTCAGATGACCGCGACCAACCTTTATGCTTACTTTCAGATGTCACCTGAGGAGTTTCAGGCTGTGACTGACCTTTTACAAGGAAAAAGAAACCAAGCAGATGGACTTACCATTGGAGGCATTCACTACATTGTTCTTATTGCTGACGACGATTGCATTGTTTGTAAGAAGGGTGCATCTGCAGGTCTGACCATTGCCAAAGCTGGCCAGTGTAAGAAGCATATAATTCAACTTGCCATGCGGTGTACTTGAGGCTGTTTAATTTATAGTTATGTAGTGAGAGTAGGTAGATATGTAGTTGTCAGCAGATTGTAGAAACAAGCTGCAAGCCAGCTTGACCATTATGGAAACCATGCAGTTACATGGGAAGGGATCAAACTTAATGTATGAGGAGTCTTTTTTTTTTTTTTGCTGCCTTCAGGCAGTCTTTGCATCTTTGAAAAAAATAAAAGCTTGAAGTTACTTAATAAAAGGAAGTGTGGTGGGTGCAGGGGAGGGAATAGGGCTTACAATGGAAGAATAAGTTTATAAAAAGTTATCTGCCTTGAATAAGAGTAGGAGAAGTTTATAAAGATTTATGTTTTCTTTCAGGTATTATTTTTGGACAGTATGATAACAGTGAAACCACACCTGGCAACAACCGGCTGATGGTGGAAAAAGTGAGAGACATGTTGAAAAGTAATGGATACTAACATGGCTTGTGATTTTCAACCAGTGAGACTGATCTATTAACAGGCATCGCATACTAATGCTCCACCTTGATGTCACCTTCCACCTGTGACCTTATTCAGTGAGTTCATTATTTGCATTAGATGCTGTTGCTTCTTCTGACTTTCCCACCTTCTAGATGTGTGATGCTCACTAGAAGGCAGCACACCTGATCCTGTATGGTGAGCATAGAATATCCAGTCTAGCGATAGAGAGACTTGTCAATGTTGTCTGGAGATGGTTAGAATTTTCTAAAGACTCAGCAATGTTCGTAGTTGGTGCTGTTTGGAGTTATTGATTATGTTGTCCCTCACCTTGATGTACCTTGCATACACAAACTGTTCATGAAAAAGACAACATGCAAATAAAATATTGATACGACTATTGCTTAAGTAAAATGAACGATAGGCATGACATCATAAATGAGTTAAGTAACACATAAAACTGATGTCTTCGTCCTTTTTCCAAAAGGCAGGCGAGGTTATCTGTGTTTGTCTTATGTTGTATCTCATGCCTGTTGTACATGGGCACATTTGAAGGTGGATTGTTGCTGATTTTCATTAAACTTGTAATGAATGTGTATTAATCTTAAATCTAACATTCCATATTTTAGGAATTGGAGTTGCCAGCATTTAGTATTCTGCAGGAGAGTACCTTGGTTTGCAGCACATGTAACTGAATAATTCATATCATCATTAACTTAATTATTTGAGTTTGGATTTTTTTCTTTAGTATGCTAATTAGACTCAAGAAACACACCTACAGATCAGTCTCAGAACACTTTGTGTACATGTGTGTGCACATTTACACATTTTTGAGGGTTGGAGTGTTCCGAGTTCATTCTTGCTTAGCATAGCTAAATGTACATACTTTGGTTTAGGGGTCATACATATTTACACATTTTCCAGTCATCCAAGAGATAGCACAAGTTTGCTGCGATGAGCATTGTCCGAAAGTGTACCATGACAAGTGTTCTAGATCTTTCTCATTATCTCATCTGTGCCTTGATCTGTCCCAGGTTGTGTTGGTGGCTTTGTCTGGTACACTGTTAGCAAGCCCTGTGATGTTGGTCTTTACTGGTCTGAGCTGACCTGCTGCAGCATAGTTGTCTGATAAAGCTGCATGTAGAATGTTAGTCAGCATCTTGCAGTATGTCACAATTACTTTCCACATTTGATGTGTATATTGGAATCCATTTTTATAAGAATTTAGAATCTTAAGCATTTTGTTGTGAATGGCTCATTTTTTTGAAGGTGGTTTGACTTAAAAAAGATTTGGACATTTTTACATTTCTAGAAAAATTCTTCAACTTTTAATACCTGTAACTTGTATGTTTGTAAAAACATTTTCCTTCACATCTGGTTTTCAGTTAAGTTTACTTACAAGATCTTTGTTGCCCTATCCTGCATTGCACACTTTTGTAAAACCTTCTATTTGTGTAGCCAACTGGCCATTTGGAGTAAACTTTGTGTAAACATTCCATTAAAATAATGACAAAATGTTTTGAGTAGCTGTTATACATGAATGGAATGCTATATAATGTCCTTTAAAATCACATAGGGCTTGGGCCAAATCAGCTGTTGCTATGACTCATGAGTATTTACATCCTGTGGTAACTGAACTTTATGAATTAAGAACGTTTTCTGGGTCTTGTTGGATATGTTTTTAAAGAGGAAAGCTTGGGATGAACTACAAGGAAAATGATAACTGTTAATTATCCACCCCTTAATATAGTGACAATGAAAAGGGTATTTACTAGTGAACATGTGACCCACCAATCCTGCAGACATCACACGTTAAAAAAAAGTGCTTTTGTTACAGCATTGGAGTGATAAACATTATAGAATATAAACAAGCATTTGGGAGGTTTTCACTGCATTGAATCTGCAAAAGATTTGTGCAGTTCAAAGAGTGTGCAACTGGACACCTATTCAAATGTGCTTGTGTGAATCAGGCTCAGAATCATGCAACATTAGCAGCTTTAACTTGAAGGATGGGTCTTAATGGTAACAGTTGCCAGATGCATGATTGTTTCAAGTTGTTTTGCAAACACCATCATCATTTTCTTTTGCGTCATAATATCTCAAGAGCATTATTCCTCATCTACACTCCACTTCTGTTATCAAGGCCTGTTTTACTAGAGGCAATGTTTTAGAAAAATGTTTAGTCCAGTCAGACACGAAGAGGAATGGTACTAACCCTACCTTCCTTCATGTCATTGATTAGTATGTCAATCACACATTTTCAACACAACAAAAGCAACTTGTTCACTCTTCATCAATCTTTACTGCCTCAATTTTTTTTTTTTTTTTGCATTCACACATTTGACCAAACATATTTCTTCGTCTTATTTTCCTTTCTTCATTTAGGTTACGCATGTGTACACACATACACACACAGAGTCCATAAAAGAATAAGTTTACATTTCCATTTTCTCTCTCATTCTCTCCTGCTGTCTCACATACAACACCAGAATCCTATTTTATGAGCTGCCTTCCTGCTGACGGTAGTGACGAAACTCAGGTTTGAGCTCCCACATATTCTTGTGAGGTGCTTTCATGTTGTAAGTACAGATCTCCTGCAAGATCTCCTTCAGGTAAGGCTGCAACAATCATATTGTAAGCACTGGACTTCCTTACCATCATAATTCAGATGTCCTTTCAGAAATTTAATGTCTGGCACATTCAAAAATCTCCTTTTAAAAGACTATTTCTACCTGCCCTGCAAGCAATGCATGCTGGGAGGAGGCAGACAGAAGAGCAGGCATCTTGATTCCCAATCATACACCTAGCAGACCATGCTGGACAGTACTGTCGTGATACCCTGATCATACTACACCTACCAGGATAGTACTGTCAACTGCACTGTTCTTAACGAAGCCCTTACTCCCATGAAAACATAGGTCTAGAAAATAGCTAACAATCCACACTCAAGTACTATATTTACCAGAACAGCTTATTAGCCACACTATGCAAGCTTTAACAAACCCTACTATTGGTATATTATAGAAATGAAACTTGATGTGAAGAAGAACTGAAAGGCAAGAATTCAACTCACAATAGGCTGCTTGGTGATGCCCACCAGGTCTTTGACATTGTAGTACTGATGTTTCTCAAAGGCTGCAAACAACATGTCCATGACCCTGTCCCTATCTAGCCTTGACCTCTTGGCATCCTCCTTCTTCTTTTGCCTTTCTTCTGACTGTCAAATAGTCACCAATGTTGGAGGAAAAATGATTTGTGAACTATCATTTACTGTGGTGAACTTAAGTTCACTTTCCACTGAATGACATTTTGTCATGTCATCACAAGCGACTAGCACAACTGTAAAAGTTCTACAGAATGCTTACTGGAAAAAGCCAACAAAGAAATATAATGAACAAACAATGCAATCAATGACACAAATTTGCTTACACTGAAGATGTGATCACTGCGTGGTTTGTAAGCCATTACCACCTGCTGTAGAAGAACGATCTCTCGCTTGGGTTTGTTGTTGATTTCAAGTTGCTTTCTTTTAGGAGAAAAGGAAAAATAAAGAATACTTCTTAGTAACTTTTGGCAACATCATTTTCTTTCTTTAATAAAGCAAAATATTGATAAGAAAACAAAATATCAGAGTTCCTTTACTCGGGGTCTTTGTTGACTGACTGCCTTTTTAAGTAATTATATTATACAGGCCTATACATATAAAATTATACAGGAATTACACATGCATACATAGAAAAAGCAAAAATACTTTCACTAATGTGATGTGAGAATTTGTAGCAGACAATGGGCGCCTAACCATGATACTGGTCTATTTTGAAGATGCACTGATACATGAGACAGATGAATGGATGAATGCACTGTTTATAGAAAAACATATAGGTGCTAAGCAACAAAAAATATATTTAGTTTGCTGACCTAGTTTACTGCAATAACTCTGCTAATGATGAAATACTTTTTGGATTAGCAGAAAGTGGCTACATCATCTAATCTCTACTACAGATTAGTTCTAAAAGGACTAGCTGTGAAACTTATTAAAATTCAACATCAAAGAGGGTTTTGTCCAAGTCATCAAAAAACTGTTTGAGAGCTCCATAAGCGCAGTACTACTGGATCACAAAATGGCAGCTTCCTTTCACATGACAGTATGTGTCCATGGAGGGTGGCCACTATCACACCTTCTAGCCCTGACATCAGACACCAGCAGAGAACTGCAAGACCTTACCAACAGACTGACAGAGTTCCAACACATTGAATAGAGACCAGCATTTACAAGCACAAAGTATGGTCACTGACAACAGCAAATCAGACATCTATATAAACAAAGTACAGCTCAAAGTTGTAAACATATGTAAGTACTTGGGAGCCAATCTCTCCAAGATGTCCACCCTACAACATATATTTACATAAATACTGCAACTGCAGCAGCAGCAATGGCTAGGATGGACAGGGTCTGGTTCCACCATAACATCATGACATGCCAAGTACAATCTGTGCACAGTCCACTCATAGTTCTGATCCTGATCTATGGATGTGAAACATGGACTCTGCTTGCCAATATAATGAGGGGAATCTAGGCATTCAATAACTGCCTAAAAAGACTGTTCCATATATCATACAGAGAACATAAAACAAATGAGTTTGTATAAAACATAATCACCACACTAGTAGGACACCAAGAACCACTACTTGCAACAGTCAAGTCACATAAGCTGGTCTGCATGGTCATATGACCCAGCATTATGTTTTGTCAAAGACTACAGAATATAAGAATATTTTGAAAGAGTTTTTTTAGGGTTTTTTCCCCATTAATACAGTAATCCCTCGCCACTTCGCACCTTCACTATTTCACAGGTTTTTATAAGAAAGTAATGGGAAAAATGATTTGCGGATTTTCTGCAAAATTCAATCAGTGGAAAATATATATTTTTTATAAATTTTTAGATGAAAAAAGCCCAAAGTGTATAATAATATATTACCCATATTAATTCTAACAATAAAGAAATATTATAAATAATAAAATTTATATGAATTACAGTAAACAGTGCATGTATTTACTCTGAAAATATGACCTATTGTTCAGGAGTGCACAATGAGCTAGTTGCTAGCTGTATTGTTAACATGAAACAGTCAGCTAAAATACTAGTAAAATAGTTTTGTTCTACTGACTCTAGTGCTTAGTAGTCTGCACCTGGCCTCAGTTCTTTTAACTCCAGAGAGATTTTTATTCTCTGGATTGTCCACTGCATGTAGCTTTTTTAATTTGTTCGAGTGGCAAATCTTGTCTGTAGTCCAAATATATTATACCACACACTTTGGGCAGAACTCACCTATGCTGTCTGAAGAAAATTGGGCAAGGAAAGCACACTTACCGTTTGAGTTTTCTATAGTTGTCATCAGCTATGGGATGGCATTCTCCACGTTGGATGACTTTTCCTTCAATAAATACCCGATCTAGATGAAGAAGAAGAAAAAAAAAAAAACAGGTGAGGAGTGTTTCATGCATGAATTGGTATGTATATATGCAGGTGTGTGTAAGTGGCCATGAGTAATTTTCTGACAGTACAAAGATGGGTTGACAAATAATATTTTTGTCATTAGACATTTTGCCAAACCCTTTCTGTGTGTTCAAGCATGCATTCTTTCTTGAACATTTTTACTTAACGTTTTAGATACAATAATTTTAAAGAAATAAAAATATTGATGTAAGAAGAGAAAATTGGATAATGAAAAAGAAAATGGTGTAGTTTTCTACAGTCCTAGTAAATGTGGCATATGCTAATGAGAAGTGCCCTTCGTGCAGGCTTCTCTGAGCAGAACAAGTATTTCCTTCTTATATTATTATTCTGCATAAGTTTGTAACAATTAAAGAATTTTAAACTTTAACGTTTGCACTGTACACAAGCTAGTTTTCAAAATGTGATTGCAAACACCTGGGCCAAAATTGTGTTAGTGTGAAAACAAGACAAGACAAGGAATGCATTTTTTTTTAAATTTAGAACCATTTTAACAGTACTTTTACTGATTACAATTTCAAATACTTCATCTGATCTATAGACACTCATATCCACGCACCTAAATTGGGTGATTGTGAGAAAACAGTAAGATTTTGATTTGCAACAGCAGTCAGTGCAAACTTGTGTTGATGAGGAATGTCAGAGACTGTACCAACCTGTGCCATGATGGTGTCACTGGAGGTAAACAGTACCTCTGGCTTCTGTCCTGATGGCAGCCTGCTGAAACAAGAAAATGGGTGCTGGCAAGATCAGTGGCATTGTGGAAAGCTTCAAGTACAAAAAAACTGATAAACCCGTGGTACAATATTTTGTTATGTGATTGTTGATGTTTGATGGTGGTGATGCAGTGGCTAAAGTGCCTGTTACCAAGACGGTGAGAATTAGATGTCATGGGTTCATATTTCAGCTCTGAGATGGGCTGGAGTGTGAAGCAGGTTTTGGGACAACTACGGCCTGGGTGAGGCTACCTCTGCTCTCCGCAAGCTGTGGGGGAATCCAAAATCTTTGGATATCACACCTCTTTACACTAGTGTCTTTGGTTTTCTCCACCTTCTGTGTATATGTGTGTGTGCACACAAGGACATGAAGATACATTTCATGCCTACCTTAAAAAGTTGCGTGCATGTGCATATATAAATAAACATGTAAAGCACTTCGAGCTAGGGAAAGAAACTATATAACTGTGCCTTGTTATTATTATTATCATTATCAACCAAACTGCAATTTCATTGTCAATATGTCCTGGATATAGAAATCAGTGAACATGTTTAAGCTAAGCAACCTTGACCTCTCAATTTTCAGACACTGACTCTTAGGTCATACATAGCTAAGAAGCATAAGCAGTTTATATACACATACAAACTGTTTTATAATCCAGTAATACAATACTCTCATTTAAGAAACATCCATACGAATTTGAAATGCCTTAAAAACAAATAACGATAGGTTGAACAGAATTTTAGCGTTGTTGTGGTAACATAACTAACTTAAAACTAGAAGGCCATCTATGAAACTTAATGAGTATGAATTTCTCTCAAATGTTATTGTATGTTGTGAAAATAAAAAGGAAATGTAATTCTGACTCTTCAATCTGTGTGTGTCGCTGAATGTAGTAAAAGTAACAAAGTCGTCACACCATGTACAATATATGAGGCCAGTTGGAATAGTCTGATAACAAATGAGTGGGGCAGAGTGTCAAATCTAAGCTGTCATTATCACATGCACCAGTTTCTTGATGATGTCAAAGCAGTAGCAGTGTGAGCTACAGTGCCAAATCACATCCTGATACTGTATACTGACTAAAGGGTAAACTGTAACTTTGCAAACTTGTAATCATTTTTATTTTTAATTAAAACACAAGTGACTTAAAGCTACTTTCTTCAGAAGTTTGTGATCAACGTTCATGCTGTAACTGAAGCTTTCCACTGTTTTGGTCTTAACATGGTTATTTCCTGTGCTGATTACTATGGAAAAGATCTAAACTCACGCAAATTTGTCAGAGTACATGGTTGTGTCATCTACTGCAAATATACTGTACATAGAAAACTATGAGCATGCACAAGATTGACACACACTTCTAGATAAAGAGTTATCTTACTTTGATCTTGTAAGTCTTAGCTTTCCCACTTCACTGTTTCCTTCAGCCTTTTCCCATCTTTCAGCTAAATACTTAGGCACCTGGTAGAGAATGTAAGAGTTTATTACATTTCTCATAACTTAATGCATAATTTTAAATTATATTTTAAACATATAATTTTATCACGTATAATGTTAATTACATGACTCACTATGTGTGCATATATCTACGTGCATCCAGCGTTGATGTGGATATGCTTATACTAAGAAAAAGTGATGGAATTCAGTGAAAGTGATGACTGTTGTATTACATACAAATATGCTCAGCTGAACAAAGTCTATAATTTTGTAAACAAGAAAATATAAGATCATTGCACACTATTGAAAGCTAGATGCATTTAATGTTTATCAACTATCAAAGTATCTGAAAAAGTTGGTAAATTATTTCTGACGTAGTTTGTGTGGTTAATATATATATCAAAACAAACATTTTAATCACAAGAGGGTTGAGAATCTGTAGTGACATTCAAGTCATGTAAATAAATTTTAAGGCAACACAGTCGATGTGCATATATCAGCATGCCATTTTAAACACTAAGTTTTATACTTCCAAAAGAAACTGTATTTTTGCTTGGTCATTAATATTCTAGGTATCCCTCACATAACTATAGCTACACAAAAGGTGAATTACTGAATACAGAATTTTATAAATTTCCTTCTAAGAAAGATGATTGCAACAGAATCATCTTGGGGATGCCAAATGGTTAAAAAAAAAAAAAAAAAAAAAAAACTGAGAGCAACCTGAAAGGCCGATGTTTGCAGCTACCTGTGTAAAGGACTCAAACTTCCCAGCACATGTAACGGACTCAAACTTCCCAGCAGGACTAAACGTCTCAGTTCAAACTTCCGATGGATTAGTAAACATTTTCTTGGGTTTATTTATCAAAACAAGCTCAAAGCAGATTGTGAGTTGCATAATTTTGCTTTTGCAATGTTATAATGTTTCGTCCTTTACTTTTATTTCAAGTAAAATGCCAATCGAAGATTCACATGACCGATAAGCTTTATTTTTCTTCGCTTCATGACGAGACGTTTGGTTTCGCTGCTGTGCCTTCGAATTGTAAGCTATTCTATACCACGACCGATGATATTTTGAAAATATCAGCAAACTATTCGAAGGCACAGCAGCGAAACCAAACGTCTGCTTGGTCATTAATATTCTAGGTATCCCTCACATAACTATAGCCCGGAACTAGAAAACACCTGTGGGAAAGTCTGGTAGTGAAAAGATCAGGACAATTGACAATTTGATCACACGCGGCTATAAATCTGAATAAATATCATTTTACTTTTACAAGCCACACTCCTCTAGTGGCGGCCGTTACGTCCACATCCCGAGGCTCGTGTCCTTTGTCGATGGACTGCATTGCTCAGATTATTTGGGAACGTCGTCAATCCTCAGAAGCCTGCTGCTATCTGCGAAGTGTCGAACGCTGCTCTCGCTCTCCCACACAATGAAAACACAAAAGACAACATCACTTCCGGTTCCTCTGGCGCGTAATTTCGGCAAGTCTGTAGGTACACAATTGTTGATTTCGGGCAACCAGGAAAACTAGAAACAGTATAGAAAGTTTAGCAAATTTTGTCGCAGATTGTACTTCCACTTCAGGTACTATAATTATAAGTTTACTGCTCTTAGCATCCAACCAAACGGAAGTCGTTTAGGACAGTGTAAGTAAACAGTCACATGCCATGTTTAGTACGTAGGCTATTTGATTGGGGTTGGTTGGGTTTTTTTTTTTTTGGTGTTATTTTTTTTATTTATTTATTTATTTTTTTTTTTGCTGTTGTTTTTTTTACAGGTACCTTACCTGTGCCATTCGTGAGCAGACTCATTCCAGACAAGGATTGACAATGGAAGCATTTCTTAAAGGTTCTACTGCTTCATCCCAGACGAAAAAGGCTAGTGCACCTTTAGCAAGCACGTCAAAAAAAGACAACAAGGATGTCCAGCAATCACCGAAGCACATCCCTTGGGTGGAGAAATAGTGGGTAGAATTTTCCTATCCATTCTTCCCTCACTTTATAAATACGTAAGTGCGCGCGGACATATTCATGCACATATTTGTACAAAATATATTGGGCAACAATTGTGATTGCTAGTAAATACAAAGATTACCTTATGTTTACAAGAAATTGTTTTAAAAGAAAATTATTGTTTCTAGATGACTTTGTCAAGTTAGGTGAAAACTGTTCAGAACAATGATACAATTTTGTGGGCCTTTCCTTGTATCAAGGTAGTAAAATTATTTTACAGCTGCACTTGGAACGCTGGGCATGATTTGGTAGGTCAAGCATTACAATGATTACAAGAAATATCAATCAGAAATTGGATTTTAAACAGTCCTCCATAGTGCATATAATAAAAGACCATACTGTTGTCAAAATATATAAAATTGCAAATATGTTCACTGTATAACAATCTTCAACATTTTGTTCCCAGTTTTGAATTTTAATGCAATAACCTTGGGGATAAGCAAGATTTTGTCTTAATTTGTGTCTTAATCATCATTTACAGAAGTTATCCAAAAATGAAAGTTTCAGTCCCTTAATTGTCACAAATGTTTTTGGGAACATCCTCATAAAAACAGTTTTTTTTTTTTGGTTGGTCTGAGAAAATATTTGGTTGGTGCAGTGTCATCATAATACCAGAGTAAAATGTGATATTTCAAGTAAAATTTTGACGTTTACACCATTTCAGCCGACCACGCACAGTGGAAGATGTTGCACACCAAGATGAAGTTGTTGCTGTCCTGCGAAAGATACTTACTGGATCAGATGTGAGCCGGCCATAATGTTTTAATGTCTTTTTTTTAATTTTTCAACGAGTTATGCTCATGCTTGTGTTGTTTCTGACCTCTGCTGTTGTTTGTGGTGTATTCAGCATTCAGTGTCTTTTTAGTCATATTATTTTTTTCTTGGATTATTCTTTTAATTGCTGCTCTCATTTGGTATAATTTTTATTGACTGTCTCTCCAGATATTAGAGTTTTAGGCTTTGCTTTGTTGCTAAACACTGTGACATGTTTACAATTGTTAGAGGGCAGTGCTAGTGAGCAGTTGCTCATGATGGTCCTCCCAGGCATGCAGTGGCAGAGTGGTTATACCAATGTGTCGACGACGGCTACAATAGTATATGACAGATATGGTGGTTTTCTGTTTACTAGTTATTGCAACTCTGAATAGTGAAACAGGTAACCTCCTATCCAGTTTCAGATTAGAACTTTACAACTTGAATATACAAATTGATTTTCCCTAATTGTTTGGTAGCTGAGGACAATGCCAGTCTGGGATCTGTCCTTCACAAGTATGCTCCACCAGTTTGACATACTGAAAGGAGGACAGAGTAAGGCCAAGAGCCTTTGGTAAATGACAAGACTCACTAACTATTAAGATTTCTCTTTGAAGATGTTTACCAATCTGGTTAAGGGTGCAAAGAAAAGTACATTATTCTCTGCTTGCATCCTTTCCAGCAAAACTTATAAAGAACTGCTCTAGAATTTCAGTTGACTACCTGGCATTCAAACTGCCTCACCTCTGCCTACAAATCATGTTCTATGGATGTTTTTCAACTGTTTTTGCTGATTACTTCACAGAAAAGATTCAAGCCATCAAGAACAGCATTTCAGCTCCTTCCGCTGTAGCCTCATTATCAGTGACACAATAGTTGGTTTACTCTCACTCTCTCGACATTCCATTTAGCTTTCTTCATTCTTTCATTAACAGTTGTCTTCTGTCTCAGGTGTAAATCACACAAATTCCATTCCTTTGATGGACCTAAGCTCTAGAATTCTTTGCCCAACAATGTCAGGCACTCATTCTCTATCTCAGTCTTTAAATCTAATTTTAAAATGTACCCATTTCAGTACAGCTTGTGAATGTTGCAGTCTGGTTTCTGGTGTGAAAGAGTGTAAAATGATTGCCATGGCTGGAAGATAGGATGTTCCTCATGTTTATTTGATATTGTATGTATGTGTATATGCATGTTTACCTGATTGTGATGTCTGTCTCTGTCATACTACATTATTATTTCCTGCCCCTTGTAAGTGCATTTAGCTTGCCGCAGTGTAGGGAAATGCGCTATATAAATCCCATTACAATCAGGTACATGACTGAGCTTACCTGTTGAATAGGCCTTATAAATGCTGGTAATTATTATTACTGTAAATTTCGGACTATATGCTGGAACTTTTTTCCCCAGCTTTAAACCCTGCGGCTTAAACAACGATATGTCTTGTTTGTGGATTTTTCAGATTCCTATTAATTTTTTTTTTTAATTTTTTTTATTATGCTTCATAGGTGAACTGTTAATAATAATGCCATATAGACATTTTGGGTGTGTTCCTAATTATAATTTATTTTGCACATGGTACAGCCTTTGTTAATAAGTAAAGCAGTTTCAGAGGACATTGTGTAATGACACGATTTGTGATTTCTATTGATATTTTATTTTTTTCTATTAAAGTTATATTGCTACTCAATGTAATAATAATATTCTTTGAAGGAATCACAGTATCCATCAAAGGCTAGTTGAAAGTGCTTCTAAAAAATTATGAAGACACAGAATAATAATAACGATAATAATAACAGAACAAAGAGTTTATTATATTTACAGTTAATGTAGCTATTCATGTTGAAAAGAATGTGAAAGATGCAGACACTTCAGCTCAATGCCACTACCAAACTATTCCTTTCTAGCATTCTCGTTTTATGCAACAGTCATTTGACTTGCAGCTGGGATTTGTAGTTTTTGAGTTTGCTGAATCTAATTTTGTAACAAAAATCTGTAATTTCCTTCACTCAAACCAGTTTAACAGCTGCTTTTGTATGCTAAAGTGGGTTACTAGAGTATTCGATTATTGATTTTGTTTTTGTTTCAGCTGCCTAATTTGTTATTCTACGGTCCACCTGGCACAGGCAAAACATCTACCATTTTAGCAGCAGCACGCAGCCTTTTTGGGTAAAGTTTTTGCAGCCATACAGTATCTTGCCTGATAGCTCAACGAGAAGTTCCTAGTGGGTCTCACTCATAAGTGTACAAATATATTATTATAATTATAATAATAATAAGTTGAAATCCCAGTATGTGGCCAGGCCATCTGCACTTTAGAATATGGAATACAACTGATAGTGGAAGGGTGTTAAATATTAATAACCTCTTTCATGCCATAAAACACAATGCACACTTCTGCATGTAGACACACATTCACTCCCCCGACCCCCACCACACACACACCTACCCCCTACTTTAACCATGGGCAACATGGGTTTCGAGATGAAACTATATCCTCTTGACTACAAGGCATTTCCAGCACTAAGTGAACATTAATTTTGCTATATTAATATATTTTTTTCTCAACACATTAAAACCTATCATCATAGTTTATTTCTTTTTTTTTTTAAAAATAGAAAATGTTATAGGATTTGAAAAGCTTAAAGTGTTTTTGAATTAAAGCAAAAGTAGGTCAAGGGGCATACATTTTAATGTTTTCAATAGCATGTAAAAGGATGATAAAATATTTTATCAAATAAAATTATGTAAGAACTGTATAATTTCAAAAAATATTTGCCTCAAGTTTAGCATTCCCAGCATGTCTCACACAGCTCCAGCAAGCCTGTACAATGCTGAGATGAAGTCAGAGATAATTCATAACACTGTTAATTCATAGTTTTACAGCAAGTAGTTCCTTTAATAGCATTTATTTCTCATTGTAGTATTAGTGATGCATATTTTTCTTTGCTGGGTGCTTTCTGATTTAATTTGTTGTTTCTGTCTCATTAATAACCTGGCTGTGTTAACATTCTGGAGCATGTTTCACTGTGTATTATTATATTAGAAGTTAT
This sequence comes from Pomacea canaliculata, assembly GCF_003073045.1. Classification (NCBI taxonomy): domain Eukaryota; kingdom Metazoa; phylum Mollusca; class Gastropoda; order Architaenioglossa; family Ampullariidae; genus Pomacea; species Pomacea canaliculata. The sequence goes on from NC_037603.1 coordinate 9,354,882, forward strand.
TATAGGTACAGGGGGCAGTCATATCCACTTAAGGTGGTGACAGCTTCAATTAGTGTGTTTGCTGCTGATCATATGTACATCCGTTAAAGCAGTGGTTCTTAACCGGTGTTCTATCGAATCCTTGGGGTTCGGTGAGTCGGTCTTAGGGTTCGGCGGAGCCTCCACCACGGAGATCAAGACACACCCGCAATTCATGATGACACTAAAGAAGGGTTCGATGAATGTGCATATGAGACTAAAAGAAGGGGGGGGGGGGGGGTTTGGTGTTTTACGCGCGTGTCAGCAACTGAGGCTATATTACGGCAAGCAGCCAGCCCTGTAAACAGATGCCACGTGCAGAGAAAGAATAGCGTGCCCGAGACGAGAAATGAACTCTGGGCAGCCAACCTTCACTGTATTGGTGACAGGCGCTAACCGTTGCGCCACCGGGCCGCCTAGAGACTAAAGAAGGGCTCGGTGAATGTGCATATGAAGCTTGTGGGTTCGGTACCTCAAAAAAGGTTAAGAACCACTGCGTTAAAGCTACCATGAAATCACAGCAATAGTATTGTATTTCTTGCACCCACAACGGTGAGTGAAACGTTTAAGTTGCTATTCATCATGCTTATTGTGCTCAAGCTGATCGTAAAGCATTTTATTAGGTTGATATGGCAATCTTACAAATGTGTTATATTCAACATTATATAATGTTCTGGTTTCTAGATAATGCTCTGTTGAATCATTTGTGTCAACTTGTCATCAACATTTATTGCTGATCTGTATTAATGGAACAATTTTATAGATTTTTCTATGTTTTACTTTAGCCATGACTTGTACCGGAGCCGTGTTTTGGAGTTGAATGCATCGGATGAACGTGGCATTAATGTAATCCGTGAGAAAGTGAAAAGCTTTGCCCAGTTCACAGCCAGCAATACACGCCCTGAGTAAGTTTTGGCAAAGATAGCTTCATATTGACAGCATTTTACCCCTGCATGGGTGTTCTGGAGAATGTAGCTATGTCTACTACAAAACTAGCTTGTTTAAAAAAATATGAAACGTAACAGTAGATGTACCCTCAAAGCAATTTAATAATAATAAAGTTAACTATGTAGCACTTTACCCCACCATCAGAGGCTAGCTGAAAGTGCTTCTAAAAAATTATGAAGACACAGAATAATAATAACGATAATAATAATAGAACAAAGAGTTTATTATATTTACAGTTAGTGTAGCTATTCATGTTGAAAAGAATGTGAAAGATGCAGACACTTCAGCTCAATGCCACTACCAAACTATTCCTTTCTAGCATTCTCATTTTCTGCGACAGTCTTTGACTTGCAGCTGGAATTTGTAGTTTTTGAGTTGACTGAATCTAATTTTGTACTCTATTATGTCTCCTACAATTGGATATCTACCAATTGAACAAATCTGGGAATAGGCATACTGTGAAATAGGTTTGAGTGTTTTGACTTTTCATTTTTACATTTGGGTTTCCACAATTAATTTTTATATAAATTTGTTTGAATCAAATAAAACCACTTAAAAGGGGTTTAAAAAGAGAAAGGAAATGTTTAAAGAAAAAAGAAATAGTACCCCTGACATTTATTTTGAGAGAGTACAAGATGTGCTTCGAAACATGAGATTAAGAAAAACAACACAATCAGTGACACGTCTTGAAAGGAAGTGTGAGAGGGAACTATGTTTAAGTAACTCTTCAAAGCTGCATTCATCTCAGTGGTAGCATATCATTTGCAGTGCACCTAAACTTACTGCAAGCAGATACGAGTGGATGTGGTGTGTAAAAAAGTTTCACTGTGATGAGGGACTTTCCTGATTTGGTTCTTTTCAGTGGCAAACCATGTCCACCATACAAAATTGTCATTCTGGATGAGGCTGATTCAATGACCTCCGCAGCTCAGGTAGGCTTCATGCAATCAACTCTGTTTAGGGTGAAGACTGCCATTAATGCCTTCTGGAAAAGCCTGCGTGTGGAGACCCTCTGGGAGTCAGACACATAAGCAACAAACCTATGCTTGCACGCAGTGATTCTACTGATCTGTATTGTTTTAAATATCTCTGTTCCTACATATGTAATTATTTTTTTAAAGAAACTAAAAAATTAATTTTCTTTAGAGCAACAACAAACTCAGAAACTTTTGCATGGCATGAGTCACACCATCAGTCTCATGAGCAACTAAAAATCCTGAGATCAGAAGATTCTGGTTTTACAAAAACAAATAGAGAAAATTTAGACTGTTGGAGATTTCAATTTATCAAAGACTTTCTTGCACCTGTTTGTTGCACCAGTTTACAATATGATTGTAGGTGTATGCATAGGCACATATTTTTGCTTTTCTCTTTTCGTTCCTTTTTTTCGTGTCCTTTTAGGCTGCTCTTCGGAGAACGATGGAGAAGGAGACAAAAACAACACGCTTTTGCCTCATTTGTAATTATGTCAGCCGCATCATTGAACCTATAACATCACGGTGTGCAAAGTTCCGCTTTAAGCCACTTGCAGAAACAGTAATGAGTGAACGTCTAAAGCACATCTGCAAAGAGGAAAAAGTCCAGATTGTAGAGTCGGTGAGTTAACCTTCACTTAAAAACTATTTTTATTGTGAGTTTGTGAGAGTTTTGAGGTTAATTTAAACTTTTCATTCTTATTTTAAGGCCAAGAATTATGTTTTTGGCATGGGGTGGGGGGAGTGAGGGAGGGGGTTTTGTGCATAATTAGGAATGATTTGACCACTCATTGCAGAGGAAATCATAGTTGGGTGTTTGTAAGAATTATCTCTATATTAACAAGAATCTGTGTCCGTGCCTAATCCATTTAGGTTCAGAAAGTTGTCTAAACCACTCCCCATCCAGAAACGAAGGCCTTTATTCATTGACTGACACCCCCTATCAAACATGTTGATATGAGAGAGTTTGGATGTTACTTTCTGCAGGCACTGGAGACACTGATGCATGTCTCAGATGGAGATATGCGCAGGGCTGTTATGTACTTGCAGAGTGCCAGCCGCCTCTGTGGTCAAGATGAACCAGTGACTGAGAACATCATAATGGATATCACTGGGGTGAGAACAAAAGTGGATAGTTGCTAAAGACATTTTATGGCTATCCAGTTGTAGTCTAACCCTAACCCTGAGCACAATAATTGATATCACTTGGGATAAACAGAAACATTTGTGACCCTCCACGACGAAATGAGTCTTAAGTCGGAAAATTGAGATTTGCTAAATTGCATATTTTTAAAAAGTACAGGTTCTGAACTTTCTTTTGATACAAAAGTTGTTCTTCTGGTCCTAACATTGAGTGAGTTATCAACGTTTGAAGTGGGAAAGTATGGTGGCGGCCATTTTGAGAAAAGCGGCTTCAAAGATTAACTTCAAGATGGCTGACTGGGTTTATTTACTCCTAAACTTTTGCAGACAAATATTTGAATCGCTCTTTAAAGAAGTTGAACATACAGGCTCCGGGCTTTCTAGCAAGGTATAACACGATGGGGTTATGACTGGGAAACAGCGTTTTAATTTCTTTTTTGTTCTGCAGAAATCAGTATGGATTGCAGTAGGGTACCTCGATTAAAACATATTTAAAGTCGATTTCTAACTTTTATTTTAACTTTAGCAGTGTATTTTCCTGATAGTTTAATAACAAAGGAATCCATTTTAAAAGCAAAGTCAAACTGTACAAAACTGGCCTGTCACATTTCGGGGCCTCTAGCACAAAACTGCTCCGCGCGACTTAAGACTCATTTCGTCGTGGAGGATCACATTTAGTTGCTGATTACATTTTTGTGACTGTCTAGATACATTTGTACAAACCCTATCCAGATGGGCATACTAAGCATGTTTTTGAAACATGTCTTGTGCAGGTAATGCCTGATGAGATGCTGGACCTTGTCCTCAAGACTTGCCATTCAGATTCCTATGAAAAGCTTGACCTAGTAGTGAAGGTAAAAACACAAGCACCTTCTTTATTTCTGCTTTGTACTGTCCCAGATGAGATGACTATATGGAGTTATCTTGACTAGCTAGCTCTATTCCACCTGTCTGCTCCTGATTGCCTTACCAATGAACAGGAAAAAACACAAAATCAGCCAACACCCCCCTTCCCCAACTGCCTTCTATCCTGCCTTTAAAGCCAGTGAGCTCACCTGGCTTTATGTCATTGGCTCCAGATCCAACTGCCTTGGTGGTGGATGCCTTGCTAATACCTTGGGAGGGTCTCAATATGTATGCCTTCCTCTGACAGAGTTACTGGCCTAGGTTCCGGCAAAAGTGAAGGGAGTCCGTATCAGTCTCCTTCTGGGGGCACCACTTGTTTTGGGGTTACTCATGGAGCTCTGACCTGTTAACCCTGTCCACGACAACCCTCCAAAACTGCCTTCGTCACAGATGTTGCTGAGACAGATCTTCCATTTGGTCCCAAAGTGTCTCAACCTTCATGTCTGTGACCCAGTGCGTGCCTATCACGTTTACCTTAGAAGAACAGCTTCCTGCAGGAAAGGCACGTATCATCTTTCTTCCTTGATGGGAGGTAGGATAGATACTGACTATGCAGCTGCTTAAGTCTTTCATCCAACTTATGTGAATCTCTCTCCCAGAGCAGATTCAACCCAGGGCCCATGAGGTTCGAGCTGTGGTTTCTAGCCTTGCATTCTTACGGCAGTTGGCTGGTGTTTGGATTCCATGTTTGCAAAGTTCTACTTGAGAGATCTTGCACGCTATTCTGTTTCTCTGGACACAGTAGGCACGGTGTCTGAAGCACAGCTTGTTGCCAGCCTGCCCTGCTTCTATTCCTCAGTAACTCAGCTTGCTGGAATTGAGGTGTGTTAAATTTTTTAGTGTTATTTCCACACACCCCACCTTTTCGTTAGCGGTCTGGTGGCGCATGTTAGTCATGTCATCTGGTAAGTACTCGAAGAAAGGAATTTTACCATCAAAAATAGTATTTTTTTATGCTGCACATAATGCATTAACACTGTCAGTGCATTAGACTAATTCTTTGTCCATCAAAATCATTATATAAAACGGACATAAAATATCAGTAACATATCTGTAACAACAGCTAGCCAAGTAATCCTTGAAATCCCTGGATCTAAAGCAACTGTTCTCATATCCACCTTAATATGTAGCAAATATTCCACTGACCTGTAACCCTGCCCAGACCTCAATAGTGCTGTTGGCAGGCCAGAACAGTTGCAGCATGGTGCCTGACAGTTCTCCAGGATAAAAACAGTGGTTATAAAATAGGAAAAGGACACATTATATACATGTATCTGTCTGCAGCAAATCATTCGAGAAGGTTACGCAGCGTCACAGGTGCTGAGTCAGTTGCATGATAGAGTGGTTAACATGGAGGACATTACTGACAGGCAGAAGTCAGCCATTTGTGAGAAGATGGGGGTATGCTGCTCTTGTACTTTACTCAACATGCAAACAAAGCAGCTTTACTTTAAAAAATCTGAATCGTACAAACATGCTTTCATTAAAGTATTTCATAGATGAGAAGCTCAGTAACTACACATACATATACACACACTAACCCATGCTAACTTTTGCATGAAGGGGTTTTGCTCTGTAATATTGGGTATTTTTGTATACAGTGCTGTTAACAGATAAAATTTAATTTTTTTATATACAACTAATGCAAAACTTTAATAGCATGTTGTCATTTTTAAATGAAATTTGTTTTATCATTTCATAGAGGAAGCATATTGATAAGTCATGTGTTGTAACTGAATTTGTGGCATTATCTCATGCAGGAGGTTGACAAGTGTCTGACAGATGGAGCGGATGAATATCTTCAGATGATAGCACTATTCTCTGTCATCATGCAGCAGTTGTGTCATGGAGAGTAAACTGTTATTGTCGGTAGGGAGTGTCATTCTCAACAGGGCGGTGCCAGCTTTAAACCTGTTTTCATGACAGTTTGCTGATGCTCATGGTGAAATGTCAGTGATGACAGAATGTCTGCTGTACCTTGTATGATGTTGACCAGAGACAAATTGAATGATAACAACTGGTTTTGTTTTGTTTTGTTTTGTTTTTTTGCACATTTAACTCATTAGACCCTTTATTATGTTGAATAAAATATAAGAGATGATTTTGCGAAACAAAAAAAAAAAACCACCACATTGCTTTAGAAATCTACAATTTAAAAAAAAATTATTTCTCAAAAGCAATGGGAAAAAAAAACTGTGAATTGTTTGGATGTTGTGAAGAAATGTCTTCCTCCCTAACGAGTTGCAATTTCTGCTTACAAATAAATCCAATCACTTACAACCCATGGTGGATAAACAGCGCTACTATAAAGCTAACCTAGCAAGACCAGTTTCTTATGTATGAATCACTGTTGCTACATGTGCTGAAGTGTAATGAGAAGTGGTACATAAATTGGTAAATTTGCTCTCACCAGCCTTAGTTGCTGGCATTGGATAAAACCTCAGCATCCTGCCTTGGTAAATTGTACATGAGAAATCTTGTATCACTGTTCTGGACTATCAAGGGAGCGGAATATTATTGCTCCTTTCTTGTAGAATTTGATCTGAACTTATTATCAGTGTTGATAAATTATATCCGCCTGATCAATCAGTTCTTGATAAACTGTCACAAAAATGTCAGGCTTGACAGTCAATTTTGTCAAATAGATTCAAGATTTATTATAATTAATTTATAAACACTCATTTGGCGTCCATTGGGGTTCTGTACAGCATGTTTGTGAAAGGTTCGTTGAAAGCGTTTTATAAAAAATCCTGTACTTAAGCAAAGTAAGTTTTCATGTGTGAAGTAGCCAGCAAATTGTCAGAAGCTTGAGCACTATATGCAATGTTTGAATAGAGTCCATCACTTTGTGTTAAATTCTTTATCTGTGTTATAAAACAACTTGGCAAAACCCTATCACCTGCATTGTTTCAGTTTGAAGAGGGCAGTCTTATGAGTTAGAGAGGGAAGTGTCGTCATACAAAGAAAAACATGAAAGTGTTCTGATAAATGATTTGTATTGACAAGACACAGCAGCAGATGCCGCTGTTAGCGCCGACTTGACTGCCTCACTTGTACGAGTCCTACTTCGTCCTGTTGTGTGACCACATCACATCCCCGTCGTCATACAAGGAATGTTCGCACACGTGATGCAGGGAACACTCGCGCACATCATGCCAGGATTTCAATGTAGCCTTAGTTCCTAGCACTACGCCGAAATGTCAGGTGTTTCCAACAACGCCACTACATTAGTAGTTCATTGGAAATACGCCTCTCCCTCTCCCTAGTTTTCATTCTATTAATAGTTTTCGGAATTGGCCGCAGGAAGTGTATGAGCATGATCCGGAGAGGCAGCAAAAGTTCTATTACATAACTATTGCTATAGTAATATTTCATTTGCAACACTACCATCCTTCATGGTGGGCACTGACGACAGTCCAATCGTTTAAGTTCAACTAACGGTCAGTTTGTGAAATTGAATAAACACTACATCATCAGTGGTCACCCAGTACCGTAACAAAGTGATATGTCAGCACTTTTTTGAAAAAGAAACCCAACAGCAAATTTCCAGCCTTGCGTTTTACCGTTAGGCACGTCCAGGTCGTCCACAAACTCCGCCTGATGGTGCTGCACAAACATGGAACAAAAGGTTTCACTGCAGCCTCTGATTTAAACAAAGAATTTAGAAAGTTTATTAGCGCAGACCAGTGAAACCACCTTTCTACACACGCACTCGCTCGTGAACGAGTTCAGTCGCATGCGAAGAGCTGTTGGCATTCATTTCCTCCCAGCATCCTCCTCCCCCCCCCTCCTAGTCACCTCACCACAGCTCTGACGGGCTCTTGCATCAAGGATGTCAATAATAATGACAGGAAAAGGGGGGCTACTACTGACAGGAAGTTAGGCCCAAGAAAAACGGTCCAAGCACTCGACTCGCTGATGTAGTTCAAGAAACTTGTGAAGAGCTTTGTTGGGCCATGAGTGAAAGTCGTACTTAAACTAGTTGTGACATGAGTAGTGTTGCAGTTACTGTCAGACTACTGCCAAAACTAGTTGTGACATGAGTAGTGTTGCAGTTACTGTCAGACTACTGCCAAAACTAGCTGTGACATGAGTAGTGTTACAGTTACTGTCAGACTACTGCCAAAACTAGTTGTGACATGAGTAGTGTTGCAGTTACTGTCAGACTACTGCCAAAACTAGCTGTGACATGAGTAGTGTTGCAATTACTGTCAGACTGCTGCCAAAACTAGCTGTGACATGAGTAGTGTTGCAGTTACTGTCAGACTACTGGCAAAACTAGTTGTGACATGAGTAGTGTTACAGTTACTGTCAGACTGCTGGAAAAAAACTAGTTGTGACATGAGTAGTGTTGCAGTTACTGTCAGACTGCTGGCAAAACTAGTTGTGACATGAGTAGTGTTGCAGTTACTGTCAGACTACTGCCAAAACTAGTTGTGACACGAACAGTATTGCAGTTACACTAGTTCTGACACGAGTAGTACAGTCGGACCTCGATAAGTCGACTTTCCCGAAGTGGAAAACCTCCCTATATCGAATGAATTGTCAGTTGCCGGCCAAATTCCTGCGCCTATTTCGCCATTTTCCTTAACTCGAAAACTCCGTAAGTCAATTTTTTTTTGTCGGGTCCCTTTGAGTTGGACTTACCGAGGTCCGACTGTATTGCAGTTACTGTCAGACTGCTGCCAAACTCAGAAGTCTGCTACTTGGAGATAAAGATGAGAGAACTTTAATGCTCGGGGTGCCAGACACTGCTACAAGTCATTTCTTTCTGCGAACTTTTGTCTCGTCCGAAGGCAGCAGCAACGTCCGCTCTACGACAACCGACCTCACCGAGCCAGTTGGGTACAAGAGGGAGGCTTCTCAACATCCATCGAGGTGTAACCAGGTGTCGGCCGCTGAAGTCAGGCATCCTGCAGTGCTTGGAACCGAGCGGTGGCTCATTTAGTGGACATGATGTGTTATCTGTGTGTGTGTGTTAGCTCCGTGTGTGTTAGCTGTGTGTGTGTGTGTGTGAGTTGTGTGTGTGTGTGTGTGAGTTATCTGTGTGTGTGTGTTAGCTCTGTGTGTGTTAGCTCCGTGTGTGTGTGTGTTAGCTGTGTGTGTGAGTTATCTGTGTGTGTGTGTGTGTGTTAGCTCTGTGTGTGTGTGAGTTATCTGTGTGTGTGTGTTAGCTCTGTGTGTGTGAGTTATGTGTGTGTGTTAGCTCTGTGTGTGTATTAGCTCTGTGTGTGTTAGCTCTGTGTGTGTGTGTGAGGTATCTGTGTGTGTGTGTGTGTGTTAGCTTTGTGTGTGTATTAGCTCTGTGTGTGTTAGCTCTGTGTGTGTGTGTGAGAGAGAGAGGTTGTTGTACCTTTGCCTGTGACGTGGTTTTGCCTTGAAGATAATGTTGACTAACACAACTGCTGTAGTCGTAGCAATGTTGAGGAAACTGCGGCAAACAAACAATGATAACAATGACCGTCACGGTCTCTGACTCCCAGTGTCGTTAGAGGAACATTTTGTTTTCTCTGTCTAAATGTGATTGGCTCGCTTCATAGCACGTGTAGAATTTAAAACCTTCGTAATCCTCTTGTCGTTTGTAAAATTGAGATCAAGTGGCGGCAAGGCACGAGAGCTCGCTAAGAGCAGACGACTGTAAGGAGACCTTTTCCGTTTCCGGGGTTAGAGAGCTCGCCCTGCTCGTCGTCGCTGTTGTTGACGGCGGTGCACACTGCCGAGGGCTGAGAGGGGGAGAGGTGGTTGCCAACAGCGTGCGTTGCCAGCGACACTCCAAGCAAGTGTTATCCATGTCGGGCCAAGGCTTTTCTTGTCCCTCACCCACAGCTTGCCGATGTTAGGGACACAGTGTTACAGTTACACGGTTACAGTCATGAGAGCCTGCAGCGGGTGGATGTTCCAGGAGGTAGTGAGGTAGCAGGGAGGTAAGAGGCAGCTAGCGAGCCCCGTGAGTCTCCTCACCTCGCCACACTCAACAATGGCGTCTGCTCGTGTGGCCAAGGCACGAAGATATGGCTCGGCCAAGAGAGATTCCGCCTCCTTCCAGGACGACGATGAAAGCAGAAGCTTGGATTACAAATTGGAGGATTTGGAAATTCTCTCCACCATTGGTAAGTAAAGTAGGTGTACGGACATTATGGTTGTACCATACACGATGTTAAGTGCCGACACACACACACTCAGAGAAAGAAAAACGCACATTCAGAGAGAGAGAGAAATATATTCACACAGAGAGAGAGAGCACCGCCGTGCCCTAATTACAGATAAAGTTGCAGACAGCTCCGATCTCCTGTTCGCATCAGCAGTCGCTGACCTTGGCAACACGTGCTGTGTGCTGTACTCCGTGTGTAGAGGTGTGTGCAGTCAGCATACCTGTAACGTGTGTAGAGTTGTTTACAGCCAATGTACCTGTAACGTGTGTAGAGTTGTTTACAGTCAGCATACCTGTAACGTGTGTAGAGTTGTTTACAGTCAGCATACCTGTAACGTGTGTAGAGTTGTTTACAGTCAATATACCTGTAACCTGTGTAGAGTTGTTTACAGTCAGCATACCTGTAACGTGTGTAGAGTTGTTTACAGTCAATATACCTGTAACGTGTGTAGAGTTGTTTACAGTCAATATACCTGTAACCTGTGTAGAGGTGTGTGCAGTCAGCATACCTGTAACGTGTGTAGAGGTGTGTGCAGTCAATATACCTGTAACGTGTGTAGAGGTGTGTGCAGCCAATGTACCTGTAACGTGTGTAGAGTTGTTTACAGTCAATGTACCTGTAACGTGTGTAGAGTTGTTTACAGTCAATGTACATGTAACGTGTGTAGAGTTGTTTACAGTCAATATACCTGTAACGTGTGTAGAGTTGTTTACAGTCAATGTACCTGTAACGTGTGTAGAGTTGTTTACAGTCAATGTACCTGTAACGTGTGTAGAGGTGTGTGCAGCCAGCATACCTGTAACGTGTAACGTGTGTAGAGTTGTTTACAGTCATTATACCTGTAACGTGTGTTTCCAGTCAATGTACCTGTAACGTGTGTAGAGTTGTGAGTACAGTCAACATACCTGTAACGTCTGTAGAGTTGTTTACAGTCAATATACCTGTAACGTCTGTAGAGTTGCATACAGTCAACATACCTGTAACGTGTGTAGAGTTGTTTACATTCAATATACCTGTAACATGTGTAGAGGTGTGTGCAGTCAGCTTACCTGTAACGTGTAACGTGTGTACAGTTGTTTACAGTCAATATACCTGTAACGTCTGTAGAGTTGCATACAGTCAACATACCTGTAACATACAGCGAAATGTTCCACAAAACTGTGAGGAATGTAGGAATGAAGAGCTGTTGCTGAAATGTTTAAACTCCTCCCACCCCCACTCGGCAACACACGCACACAAGAAACACTTGACTTCCTCCTCACAACCTGCACGACACCATGCACCACACATTGCGTAGCCTGCAGATCATGCATGACTTCAATCCCAAAGATAAGTATACGGCCACGCATGGTGTACATGGGCTGTGCGCATGACTGCACGAGGTGAGATAAGTATACGGCCACACATGGTGTACATGGGCTGTACGCATGACTGCACGAGGTGAGATATGTATACGGCCACACATGGTGTACATGGGCTGTACGCTTGACTGCACGAGGTGAGATAAGGATGCAGCCAGGCAATGGTATAATCACTGCTTCACGGCTACTTTAGCTTGAGACAGTTCTCACCCGACACTGCCGCTAGTTCACAGCTACTAGCATCAGCTAGTTGTCATCTGACTGCCACTATAGTTCCCCATTGCCATCATCAGCTAGTTCTCACCCGACACTGCCGCTAGTTCACCGCTACTAACATCAGCTAGTTGTCATCTGACTGCCGCAACTTCATCGTTGCTAACATCAGGTGGGGGTCTAACCTCCTGACACTGCCACTAGTTCACCGCTACTAGCATCAGCTAGTTGTCATCTGACTGCCACTAGTTCACAGCTACTAGCATCAGCTAGTTGTCCTCTGACTGCCGCTAGTTCACCGCTACTAGCATCAGTTAGTTCTCATCTGACTGCCACTAGTTCATCGTCTGGTCGTATGTGTGGTTGATGAACTGCGGGCTATACACCACGGTCTCTTAGTGTAGCTATGAACTGCAGGCTATACACCAGACTAGTTCGTGTGTGGTTGTTTGTGCTGTATCAGGTGTTTCCTCCAGTTCATCAGTTGTAATATATATTCCAGGAGAGCTAAGACGCCTAGTGCCGCGACATATTGTTGTGAGTTGATGCTGAGATCGTCAGGTGCCCTAACATTAAAATATTGTCTGTCCTTTTTTCTGTCTTTAAGTGCGGTCAGTGCACTTTGACCTGGACGTAGTTATGTGATAGCCCTGACACACTATAGCACATGAAGACGATAAGCACAGAGACAGAGAATGTGTGGTGGGCTAGAGGTGACTCATGTCGATGATTGTAGACACGATACGACTGTCACTAACACAGAGAGAGAAATGTGGTGTGTGGTGTCACACTGTTAGTGTTAGTAGTGACTGTCACACTGTTAGTATTAGTAGTGACTGTCACACTGTTAGTATTAGTAGTGACTGTCACATTGTTAGTATTAGTAGTGAGTGTCACACTGTTAGTATTAGTAGTGACTGTCACATTGTTAGTATTAGTAGTGACTGTCACACTGTTAGTATTAGTAGTGACTGTCACACTCCTAGCATTAGTAGTGACTGTCACACTGTTAGTATTAATAGTGACTGTCACACTGTTAGTATTAGTAGTGACTGTCACACTGTTAGTATAAGTACCAGTTGTCACACTGTTAGTATTAGTAGTGAGTGTCACATTGTTAGTAAGTGACTGTCACACTGTTAGTATTAGTAGCGACTGTCACACTGTTAGTATAAGTACCGGTTGTCACACTGTTACTATTAGTAGTGACTGTCACATTGTTAGTAGTAGTGAGTGTCACACTGTTAGTATTAGTAGTGACTGTCACATTGTCAGTATTAGTAGTGACTGTCACACTGTTAGTATTAGTAGTGACTGTCACACTGTAAGTGTTAGTAGCGACTGTCACACTGTTAGTATTAGTAGTGACTGTCACACTGTTAGTATTAGTAGTGACTGTCACACTGTTAGTATTAGCACCGGCTGTTGGTGGCTGCTTGCTTTGTTAGTATTGGTAGCGACTTTTTAATTGTTAGTGTGAATAGTAACGGTCACATTGTTGGTGTCGTCATCATCATCGTCATCTTCACCATCACAGTCTAGCAGTGGTTACACTAGCAGGACCAGTACCTGTAACTGTGATAACACGTGTCGTGCTCAGCCTCAACATCAGAATCAGCAAAAAGGTCACCTGCAACTACCGCAGCGGGTCGTCAAAGACATCCACAGATGAGTGGAAAGAAACATCGAACACAGGTACAGGGCTTCTGCTAGGGCTAAAATCTTTGGGGTCCCAGGGACCCCTTCTTCAGATTTTTAAGGGGTCCCTGTTCTTTGCCCAAATTTGAAGGGGACCCCATTGACGAAAATTGAAGGGGTCCTCCGAACTTTTAATGCGTACTGTACGCAATTTTTTGCGTAAGCAGAAGCCCTGCAGGTAGTAAGAGATGTTGTGTCAGGTACATGTCAAAGACAGGTAGTAAGAGATGTTGTGTCAGGTACATGTCAAAGACAGGTAGTAAGAGATGTTGTGTCAGGTACATGTCAAAGACAGGTAGTAAGAGATGTTGTGTCAGGTACATGTCAAAGACAGGTAGTAAGAGATGTTGTGTCAGGTACATGTCAAAGACAGGTAGTAAGAGATGTTGTGTCAGGTACATGTCAAAGACAGGTAGTAAGAGATGTTGTGTCAGGTACATGTCAAAGACAGGTAGTAAGAGATGTTGTGTTAGGTACATGTCAAAGACAGGTAGTAAGAGATGTTGTGTCAGGTACATGTCAAAGACAGGTAGTAAGAGATGTCGTTTAAGGTACCACATCAAAGACAGGTAGTAAGAGATGTGTCAGGTACATGTCAAAGACAGGTAGTAAGAGATGACAGCGACTGTGACAGGTGCAGGAGGCTAAAGTCAGTGTGAACTCTCGTCAATGTCATGTTTACTGAAAACTGACAGTACCCTGACAACCGCACACTGGCTGTGTTGACACCCTAGCAGCTGTGCACTAGAACGAGTCTAGAAGGTGGAATAGGTGTGCGCGAGCTGATGGCTACACAAAGCTATCAATGAGACCCTCAGGTTAGCAGGTGTGCATCAGTACCTCACCTGTCTAATCACTGGTCTCTTGTTCTCAGCGTTAACGCTCATGTCTGTTGTTTCCTTATAAACACCTGTGTGTGTTATTTCAAGCCATAGTTGCCCATGTTTGTTATTTCCGTCATATGAATGTCTAACATCTTGTCTTGATAGTCAGAGGACTTTATTCTGCTCGCTACTACTGTGCACCTTGTTGGAGCGAGCACCAGCTCTCCTCGCACCCTCTGTTTGCTGGGTGCAGTCAGCACCACAGCGCAGTTCCTCACAGACACCCGAGCACGCCTGCACTTTAGAAACACCCCCGGGCTTCTCGATGGCCATTCTGGCAGCAGGTTTGTCCTGCCTTTGAATCAGGCTGTGGGCTCCTCTCCTCTGCTCCTCCTGCACGCCTGTGTAGATGAGATGGCGGCTGCACACCGCGCCGATGAAGGCATGTGGCTGCTATTTCGGGATGCTGGTGCAGTGGTGGTGGTGGTGCCTGAGGGAGTCGGTCAACACGCGCTCACAGCTTGCACTCACTATCTCAGTCGGCTACGGAAATGATCACAGATCATCGCATACACTGCCGCTACTAGTCCACGGGTGTCTAGTACTCAACTAGCTGCCATTAGCTATCATTTACCTAGCTGTCTTTCCACATGGATGGCTATGACTCACGTAGGTGTGCTTAGCGTGCTGTTTTTCACAAGGGTGGCTATTACTTTTCTATATTTTCGTATGGGTAGCTGGCACTCGCCTAGATGAGGTTATCACATCGCGGCTAGTACTTACCTGAATGAGGTGAGCGTGCAATTTTCATTTGAATGCCTATTACTGGCGTGCTAGTCTCACCTAGCTGTCACTGGCGTGCTAGTCTCACCTAGCTATCACTGGCGTGCTAGTCTCACCTAGCTGTCACTGGCGTGCTAGTCTCACCTAGCTGTCACTGGCGTGCTAGTCTCACCTAGCTGTCACTGGCGTGCTAGTCTCACCTAGCTGTCACTGGCGTGCTTGTCTCACCTAGCTGTCACTGGCGTGCTAGTGCCACCTAGCTGTTGCTAGCCTGCCACTTTCACTTGCATGTCCTTGTCAGATGTCAAACCTCGTCAGATGTCTTACCGATGGCTGTGGTAGCAGCTTGTGCCCTTTGATTCTCGTCTGTCTGCAGTGTGCTCAGTCACATCGTCTGTATCGTCTGCCAGCATGTCTCCCACTCACTCTGCCCTCTCCACAAACCAGAGTGAGATAAATTTTGTGTGTGGTGGAGGCCCCGCAGCGCAAAATCATTATCAGTCAGAGTTTTCGCCAGGAAATTTGTACTTCAGATAATATCATCCATTATCTTTCCCTGAGAATAGCAGCAACGCAGATGTGAGGGCCCAGGGTTTTGTTAGTTTTCAGGATTTTTCTAGTTTCTGGGGTTCTGATACTTTTAGGGGCTGAGGAGGATCCTGTCTGAGGTAGATTAGCTCTTGTCCAGACATACCCTCCTTTCTACAGCTACGCCTATCTTTCAGCCTTTTGACAACATTTTTTTAAAATAATAATGGTATGAGTAGAAAGTAATAATCTGTATATAGAAGAAGAAGAAAGAAGACAACTTCCTCCCAACCAGCCATTCAAAAAGCCATGAGGACACTGATAATACAAAGATCCTGCAACTCAAACTTTCTCTTTCGTGACAAAGATCAGGGAACTTTTTGTTTCGTTGCTTTGTAGTAAAATGTTTGCACGCCTGGCTTGATGATGTCATGTTCTTCGCTGATTGGTTCCGCTGTGTGTCACGTGCGCGCGTCTTTCTACCAGTCAGAAAGAAGAGGGTGGTTAACAGTACCTAATCCTTACTTGCTTTCACTGGTCCCTATTGGTTTAATTCGAGTTGTGGCGGCAGAAAGACATTGATACCTGACAAAGGACCTCTGATTTGAGAGAGTGATGGGTGGGGACGGTGCTTCACAAGATGTTGGCGCTGGTGAGACCAAAGCTCAACACAAAGGCTTCCTGCCTGTCATCCACACACAGGTCTTCTTGTTAGTTTAGCACTTGTGGCAAGGGGTGCACCTCTTGGGGTTAGGCTGACATGTAAGGAAAATCCACCCTGAGAGAGGACGGATTTGTAGGAGAGGATGCACCCGTAAGAGTTTGTAGACTTGTGGGAGAAGATGGACTTGTGGGAGAAGATGGAATTGTGGGAGAGGATGGACCTGTACGAGTTTCTAAACTTATAGGAGAGGGTGAACTATGTGAGAGCACGAATGTGTAGAAATGGAGCTGTGGGTTAGGGTAATCTTGTTGGGGCGAGTTTAGGGGAGGAGACGAGTGATGTCACAGGCGATCTCTCGGCGGGAGATCAGATAAGATGGCTTGTATCCAGTTAGTGAACCGGATGACATTTGTGGCACGTAACTGAAAACAAACTGTCTCGACGATTTGCAGGCGAAATAAATAAATAAATAAGGCAGCAGATTGAGTAAACTTTCTTGCTTAGTTCTGTTTTATTAGGAATTTAGTTTCAAAAGGTGTGAACGGAACTTGTGGATCTTATAAAGACATGATATAACAGTGTAAAAAAACAAAACACATGTGGCCTCCATCTGTATCAACTGCTGACAATGGCATCATCTTCAGTTGAGTTTTTGTCCAGTCCATAATTGTTGGAGTCATGGGAACAACACTTCGGCTCACTTGTAGTCCAGTCAGCGGATATTTAAAGGGATTGTAAAGGCAAAATAAAACTGCTTAGAATCGCGTACAGAGTAGGATACATTTGAATCTCGTCTATTTATATGTGTGTTCTTGTGGAAAACGTTGAAGGTTTTTAGTAGAATGTTGTGTTTAATAAGAGAAATTACATGGGACTCTTTTTTTGCTTCCACGAAGTCTCGTTCTCCGTCACGTGACCCTATGACGTGTGGTTTCCATAGTGACAACCATGCCTCGAGAATGTGCTGCACCCGACTGCCACGAAAAGATGGGAAAAGATTCAAAATTTTCTTTTCATCAGTTTCCTAAAGACAAGGCGATACGCAAAGAGTGGGTCATACCCATAGAAAGACTCGATCCCAGTACGAAAAAGCTTTGGGAGCCCAAAGAGTGGGACGTATTATGCTGCAAGCCATCTTGATTGTAGATTAGTCTGGATATCACTAATCCAACGCAAATTCTTCCCAATGACCACAGACACTTCATTCAGAGACTGACGTCATAAGGAGACTGACGTCATAAGGAGACTGATGTCATAAGGAGACTGACGTCATACGGAGACTGACGTCATAAGGAGACTGACGTCATAAGGAGACAATTTTAGTCTTCCATCTCGTGAAGCAATCGCGATTACTCGGCGGAAGGACACAAAGGTCGATTTCACTGGATTTTTTCAATGTTTATAAACATCGGCAACCGACATAGTGCTAATAAGTGGTAATTAAGTGAGAAACGAATCCTTTATTTCTCCTGTGTCGCTCTCGTGCTCTGTCATTGTAACTAAATATAGTTTTCAAACGTTTGACCGTCACACAGCCTTATCACAAGCCTTGAGCATCCCTTTAAGGCACGTGTACACCTGCAGTGGAGACTTTGTGCAGCCGATGAGTGTTTGAGTCCAGGGAACACCTGTATTCAGTATTTTTATCATCACTTTGTCGGCTTTGTCATTTTGTGTGCACTCTCTTTCATCAGTATATGGCGATGTGGGAAATATGTGATGCCGTGCAAAGTGCGTGTTTCACTTTCCCCATAAGACAAATAAAATTGTTTTTGTTTTGTTTGCATTAGATTACGATTTTTCAATGAAATAGTCAAGTAGTGTTTGAAGGATTAAACAGTTAGAGACCGCATTTTCTACAGGCCAGGTTTTTGTCAGGGTTGTACCCGTCTCCTCTGTCTCGCTGCCTTAACTTCCCAACACTAAGGAGTCAGGAATTCTGGGTCACGTAGGTCACGTGGGTCATGTGGTCAAGCTACCGGCACCACACGGGTATCGGTGTGCATAGGTCTTAAAAGCTGGTGCCCCAACCACTCGGCCTTTTGCTTCCTGAAACTGAAGCCCCCAAAGTAACATCGAGAGCAGGTTTAAAACAATGCTATTAGAATATACAAAACGTGAGAAATAACAAAACATATTGCTCAATAACTTCCTTAGCAATAATTAATGGGACAAACTTGAGTGGCTCACTGTCTCCAATTGAAATCTTCGTGATGTACAAGAAGTTTAAATCTTCATGATTCTTGAAAAACGTTTGGAAGGTGTGGTCGGTGGCAGCGGCCTCTGAGAGTGTTTAAAGCGGCGGCACTGAGTACTGGGTGGCTCCTCCTGCTTGTTAGCAACTGAGTGCATTGTAGTCACTACATTAGTGCTGTCAGCTATGCTGCTATCTCCTGTCTAATTGGCTTAGTGCTGTCAGCTATGCTGCTATCTCGTGTCTAATTGGCTTAGTACTGTCAGCTATGCTGCTATCTCCTGTCTAATTGGCTTAGTGCTGTCAGCTATGCTGCTATCTCCTGTCTAATTGGCTTAGTACTGTCAGCTATGCTGCTATCTCCTGTCTAATTGGCTTAGTGCTGTCAGCTATGCTGCTATCTCCTGTCTAATTGGCTTAGTGCTGTCAGCTATGCTGCTATCTCCTGTCTAATTGGCTTAGTGCTGTCAGCTATGCTGCTATCTCCTGTCTAATTGGCTTAGTGCTGTCAGCTATGCTATCTCGTGTCTAACATTACTTAGTGCTGTCAGCTGTGCTGCTATCTCGTGTCTAACATGGCTTAGTGCTGTCAGCTATGCTGCTATCTCGTGTCTAACATTACTTAGTGCTGTCAGCTGTGCTGCTATCTCGTGTCTAACATGGCTTAGTGCTGTCAGCTATGCAGCTATCTCGTGTCTAACGTGGCTTAGTGCTGTCAGCTATGCTGCTATCTCCTGTCTAACATTACTTAGTACTGTCAGCTATGCTGCTATCTCGTGTCTAACATTACGTAGTACTGTCAGCTATGCTATCTCGTGTCTAACATGCCTTAGTACTGTCAGCTATGCTGCTATCTCCTGTCTGCCATTTCACTGGCAAATATCCTCAGTCTTTCCCGAAGAATTACAATCAAGTAATCATGTATAGTCCTGTGATTGTCTACCAAGTTCCGTGTGTCAGTATGGTAACCCTGTGCTTTTGTCGATTCCAATGTCTGGCGCTGGCCGGGTGGCTAGTGTACAGAATGGAGTATAGGGTAGATAGTGCAGGCAGTGACTGTCGGGGTATGCAATGGATGTCGGTGTGTCAACAGTCTCCTGCTGCTTGATGTGTCTGATCAACCTTGCTTTGTGACTGGTGTCATGTGCACACAAGGTGACGACACACCTGTTGAATGCAAGCGTTTGTGAAAACACAGGTAAGAGGACTGTCACAGGCGTCTGCACACCTGACTGCCACTAAACCATTTGAAAGGGTAGAGCCTACCTTGTAGCTTTTGTACAGAAGGCCAGCTTATGTGTACATTAGTGCATGGGTGTGTTGGAGGGGTGGTGTATGTATGTGTGTGTATGTATGTGAGAGAGAGATTGAATGTGTGTGTGTGAGAGAGAGAGAGATTGAATGTGTGTGAGAGAGAGATTGAATGTGTGTGAGAGAGAGAGGTTGAATGTGTGTGTGAAAGAGATGGATATTGAATGTGTGTGTGTGAGAGAGATGGATATTGAATGTGTGTGTGAGTGAGGGAAGGAGGTAACACAACCCAGTAAGCAGAACTTTCTCATAATTAATTCTTATTTAAATTCAGATGTATATTTATCACATCAGGTGTCTCCGTGAAGAACCTACAAATAGGATGAATATTAAAGTGTTAATGATAATTAAAGTGTGTTAATGATTATTAGAGAGTGTTGAAGACATTTCCGGGGGACATTGAAAACCACTTCATACAAATTGGACATCAGCTTAAATAGGTGGGGTCAGGTTAAAAAGAAGAGTGTGTGGGATCTCTCTGTAAACAACAAGAGTGTTGGGATCTCTCTGTAAACAACAAGAGTGTGGGATCTCTCTGTAAGCAACAAGTGTGTTTGTGGGATCTCTCTGTAAGCAATAAGAGTGTGTGGGATCTGTCTGTAAGCAAGAAAGATGTGGGATCTGTCTGTAAGCAAGAAGAGTGTGGGATCTGTCTGTAAGCAACAAGAGTGTGGGATCTCTCTATAAGCAATAAGAGTGTGGGATCTCTCTGTAAGCAAGAAGATGTTTGGCAGAAGCTGACGCCATGTCATACATGTAGTTACCGCCCCTAACGAGACACGGCCTCCTGGCCTACTATACAACAAGCCCTGGCCTCACCTGGCCTCACCTGGCCTGCTGTGTACTAGGCAATAAACGTCTCATTAGGTGTAGTAATCTCTGTACAATGAAGTTTTGGATTTCGTGTTTACTCTTACTGCGCTGAAGCTTTAAGTGAGCTGTGCGCTACGTTTGTTAAAGCCCTGCATCTCCACACTTGTCAGAGCTCGGCGGAAAACAAACAAGAAGATGTCAGCGTGATGGAACACACCAGGTGTGGGAGGCTGGGCGCCTGCAAAGAGTTTACTGCCAAATGTCTCTTCTTTCTCTCACATGAGACTCTGTCCACACAACCGTTGTCTTTTTTTTTTCTGTAAGTGTAATAATGACATGGAGGGTGAGGAAGGGGTGTTGCTCACCCTATGAAATAGTGAGAGATAGAAAGTGCCGTGCTGACTGCTGTGTCTGAGACAGACAGGACGTGCTGCTGACAGCACGAGCCAAGGCTGCAGACGAAGACAGACCGGCTGCAGTGATAAACCTTATTACTGCTGTTTACATGCCAGTGGAGCTTGCTTGTCTAAGTCATGCAATACTGTTCCCACTAGGTAAAAAACATACAATAACAAACAGCTTGTCTCGCTGTCTCACCAATCTCTTTCTACAGACGTCATGTTCTCTCCTCGCGGTTTAAGTCGAGGCTGTATCTTTAAAGGACTAGTAGGGTGCAATATTTTTCTGATGATCGTGCAAAGTTCAGTACGAGACACTCACATCCTGAGGAATAGCCGCCTCCGCTCTCGACACACGCACCAGACATCAGCTTGCACAGAAAGGTCAAAGTGTCCACAGCACGTTTGTACGCATGCGCGCCCAATTAACATATGATCCAACCTTCTGCCGTTGGTAGACGCCTTGACGATGGAAACATATTTATGTACAATCTTGACGTCACGTGTTCTTGGCCTTGACCTGCGCCATGTTTGTAAGTAGGTATCGCGAGATAGTATTTTGCACTGAACTTTGCCCGATTATTAGAAAACAGGTGCACCCAGGTAGTGCTTTAACAGGCCGATCCACCGGCTAGAATCTGTGCTGAGTACCGCATGCGCGATAAGCACCACTGGCACCACGGTTACACTCCCGTGGAGGATACACGTGCGAGGGTACGTGGGACAGCGGTTACCGGTCTCACCAGCCTGTAAGCCCCACATCACACTGAGCCGTCATCTCTAGCTCTACAAAAGGACAGATACCCAGTACTAGAGTACTAGACAACCCACTATCACCTAGCACTCTCCTCCAAGCTAATCTACCCACTCAACTAACATAACTACGCCTTAACCATCTTTATGACACGTGATCAAACTGTCATCATCTACACTCTACAGCTTGAGTGACCTGCAGAGGTTTATCCTCAGCTTCCTTCCTCTGTTCTTTTTAATGACTTCTCTGATGACAAACAATTGCCAGTCTAAGCACTGAATCTTTGACACTGAAATGTGTGGCCAGGCCGCTCACACACAGCTAGTCCTCCTTTCCCTCTGTCTCCATGGTTTCATTTTTCCCTATAATTTTATGCATTTATTTATTTCATACACTTGTTGGATATCAGAGTGCTGTCTAATATTCCCATACATCCGTGATCATATAGCACTTCACTTTATTATTATTATTCCCTTTTCCGCCCGTTATTCCCTTTTATTCCCTGCTGTCTTGGTTGTTTTTCCAATGTCTTCCTACTATTGTTGTTGTAATTACTATCATTTCTAAAGCGCAATAGGAGCTTGCTCGTAGGGCTGGGATATGGTGCTACAAAAATAACCTGAAATATATGTTGTTGTTGTTGTTGTTGTTGTTGTTGTTGTTGTTGTTGTTGTTTAGACATGTAGTCACACCGTCACCATATTCACGACAGCAAACAACAACTGCTACCAAACCGTCACCTTTTGATGAAATGGTGACTACGACCTACTACACTGACCTCTTGATAACTGATAACCTTCACGTCTCCTCACTATCATCACCATCACCATCGTCCTGTAGACCTTGATACTAGGCTGTTGATGCTGTGCAGGTACGGGTACCTTTGGGCGGGTGGTTTTGGTTCGAGAGACTGGCACTAAGCAGTATCGGGCACTAAAGGTCATGGCCATAACACAGGTCATTCGGCTGAAGCAGGTGGAACACATCAAGAACGAGAAGGAGATCCTGGCTACTGTGTCCCACCCCTTCATCGTCAACATGTGAGTTGCTTTCTCTTCCATTCCTTTTGTTACAATTTCTGTGCTCGTGTGTACACGTGTATATATATAGACTAACTGGAGAACTCACAGTATTGTGAAGTCCATGCCAGTGTGTATATATATATAGACTAACCGGAGAACTAACAGTATTGTGAAGTCCATGCCAGTGTATATATATAGACTAACCGGAGAACTCACAGTATTGTGAAGTCCACGCCAGTGTGTATATATATATAGACTAACTGAAGAACTCACAGTATTGTGAAGTCCATGCCAGTGTGTATATAACTAACAGTGTATATAATAACTAACCGGATAACAGTATTGTGAAGTCCACGCCAGTATATATATATAGACTAACCAGATAACTCACTATATTGTGAAGTCCATGCCAGCACATATATATGTATCGACTAACCTGATAACTCGCAGTGCTATGCAGTCCACACCAATATATAAATGATATACAGACTAGCCAGATAGCTGACAGTGCTATGCAGTCCACATTAATATATAAATTATATACAGACTAGCCAGATAGCTGACAGTATTATGCAGTCCACACCAATATATAAATTATATACAGCCTAGACAGATAGCTGACAGTGCTATGCAGTCCACATTAATATATAAATTATATACAGACTAGCCAGATAGCTGACAGTATTATGCAGTCCACATTAATATATAAATTATATACAGACTAGCCAGATAGCTGACAGTATTATGCAGTCCCCACCAATATATAAATTATATACAGACTAGCCAGATAGCTGACAGTGCTATGCAGTCCACATTAACATATAAATTATATACAGACTAGCCAGATAGCTGACAGTGCTATGCAGTCCACATTAACATATAAATTATATACAGACTAGCCAGATAGCTGACAGTGCTATCGAGTTCATGCAGCAGTACCTAGCTTGATCGAGCTGAGTGCCACGCAGTCCAAAGCAATCTTGAGCGACTGGATTCAATAAACATTCCTGGCGCCTAATAAGCCGTCTCATCACGTGGTCTCGAGATCTTGCTGTAACTATACAGAACATTCTGCAGCACGCGCATGCGCGTGTGTGTGTGGAGGAACTGCGTGCACTCGACATGCCCGTCCACTGACTGGGGAGACATCGGTCTGTAACATTAGGTTTTGCGGACCACACGAGAGAAATGTCTGTGCTCGATGCCTGAAAATGTCAGTAAATGTGACGAGTTCTTTAACCTGCGGGCAGCCAGTAAGTGACTGACCGTTACTAGGAGTCAACATGGAAAAGGTACTTAACTCTAAATCCAACCCTCTTCTTCCGAGTAGACTCACTGATAAACAACTGCAGGGAGGGAGACAGTCGTTGTTGCTGGCTAGGGAGGCATGACCCCCTGTGGGACCCCGGGGTATGCTTGCCTAGCAAGCATTGTAAGAATAGGGTCCCTGCCATCCAGCCAGGCATGTCGTAAGAGGCGACTAAGGTGGAACACCCACCTAGAGGTAAAATAGGTTTTGGTAGGAAATAACAACCCACTTTATGTAAAAAAAATCATGTTACAGAAACTAAAACCAGAGAACTCGTCACAGATGCGAAGGTAATGAAGCACACCAGGAGACTGGACTTAATGACGACGACAGCCAAACCCGAAAAAGGGAGCTGGCGCCCCAGACAGGGATTTACTGAAGCCGAGGCAGAAGTTGAAGGTGGGTGCTGGAGGGACTCCAACCTGTACCAGACTGGCAGGAGCTCCAATTAGTCAAGGAGTTACAACTACAACTTGGACATCTGGAGTCAGTGAGGTCAGATGGACCGGCACGGGAAAGAGGAGACTAGGTCAGGACATACCATCTTGTTCTCAGGAAGATCAGACGTCAGCACTCTGAAGGAGTAGCTCTACTCTCAACAGAAAACGGAAAAGGCACTGCTTGGAATGAGCCTTATGGACCCAGGCTTTTGAGAGGCAAGATTCCATTCAAAGACACCAAGCTGACAGTGCTAGCTTGCTATGCACCAACAAATGACTCCTGAGGCAGAAGACAGGATGCTTTTACGATCAGCTCCAGCAGCCTCAGAAAGCGTCCAGCCCACGACATGTTGCTCATATGGCGACCTCAATGCCAAGGTGGGAAGTTGACAACACTACAGGGAGATGTCATGGCAAACATGGAATCGGAACCATCAATGAC
This sequence comes from Pomacea canaliculata, assembly GCF_003073045.1. Taxonomy (NCBI): domain Eukaryota; kingdom Metazoa; phylum Mollusca; class Gastropoda; order Architaenioglossa; family Ampullariidae; genus Pomacea; species Pomacea canaliculata. Next base: position 9,379,777 of record NC_037603.1, read on the forward strand.
AACGGAGAGAGAACTGAGACTTTTGTGAAGAAAAACAACCTACTGATTGGAGGCACACTCTTCCCACACAAAGAATCCACAAGGCAACATGGACATCACCAATGGACCACAAAGAGAACCAGATAGACCATTTATCATCAACCGAAAATGAGGAGCTCACTTCAATGTTAGAGCCTACAGAGGAGCAGACATTGCAGTGACCACACTCTTGTGATAGCACAGTTTCTCTGAAGCTGCGTCGATCACGAGGAAAAACAGAGCACGTCAGCAGAGAGTGGACTCTGGCAAACTGAAAAATCCAGCCACCGAAAGGCCTTTGCTATGGAAGTAAAGAACAGGTTCCAGCACTAGAGACCAACAAAGATGACCTTAGACGACTTCAATCGAGTCTTAAGGAATCAGGAGAGAAAATACTGGCTTCCAACGGAAAAAGAAAGAACAGTGGATCAGAGAAGAGACATGGAAGAAGATAGAAGAGAGAAAGTCAGCCAAACAAAGAATCAACAGCACCAGATCTGAACGCCTGAAGGAACAACTCAGACAAAGTATACAAAACTAAACAAAGAGGTAAAGAGGATGGCAAGAACCGACAAAAAGAGACCACATAGAGAAAACTGGCAGAGTGAAGCAGAAAAATGCAGCAAGTAAAAATGACCTGAAGACACTGTACGAAGATAAAGAAACAAAAAGCAGCAGCGGGGTTTGAACAGTGATGTTCCAGTGAAAGACATGAGGGTACGGTAATGATATTTGTTATAGAGGGAGAGGCAGGAAAAACTACAGGAGCGCTGGAGGGAGCATGATTTTGAGTCGGTTCTGAACAGAGCCAGATCCCTCAGCTTGCAACATCCAGCCAGCAGCTATAGACCTTGACATCTGCACAGACCACTGCAAGCCTGGAAGAAGTGACAGCAGCAGTCAAAGACAATGAAGAAGCGGCAAAGCACCAGGGCAGATGGAAGTAACAGCAGAGATGTTGAAAGCAGATATAGAATGTGACAGCTCCCAAGCTGAACTGAAATCTTCAGGCAAATTTGGGAAGCAGGGCAGGTCCCTGTTGCGTGGAAGACAGGAAGACTCATCTTCAAGTTACCCAAGAAAGGAGATCTTGGAGACTGCAATAATTGGAGGGCATAACACTTCTTTCCCTCACAGCAAGGTCTTCAGCAAGATTGTTTTGTCAAGACTGACGGCAACTCTTGAGAAAAGACCTCCGACCACAGCAAGCAGGATTTCGCGCCTGGCGATCCTTCTCTGAACACATCTTCATTCTGCGACAAATTCCTGGAGCAGAGCAACGAATGGAACACACCGCTGTAATCAATTTCATCGACCTGGAGAAGGCTTTTGACAGCATCCACCGAGAGTCCCATTATGGAAGATCCTGAGACATTACGGAGTCCTGCAAAACTTGTTCAGGTCATTGCAATGCTGTACAGCGATTTCAAATCCCAGGTTGTCTGTGACACGGAGCTCACAGACCCCTTCAACGTCAGTACCGGGGGTGAAGCAGGGCTGCATTCTGTCGCCGTTCGCTCTCTATCTCTGGCCATGGACTGGATCATGAAAGACTTCCACCAACAGTGAGAGGAGAGGGATCCAGATGGACCATGACTATGACAAGCAACAACAGCGCCTAGAAGACTTAGACGGTTTGCTGATGACATTGCCCTGCTGTCACACCGCCACCAAGGACATGCATGAAAAAACAAATGCCTTCTCAGAAACAGCTGGAAAACCTTGGCTTGAAGGTCAGCACAAAGAAAACGAAAAGGATGAGAGTGAACGCCAGAGTCCAAGACAGCATCAAACTAAATGAGAAGAGATATGAGGAAGTTGACAGTTTCACCTATCTTGGCGTCCAACAATGTCAAACACCGGGGATGCGGAGGTGGAGATTCGACCGACTGGCGAAAGCCAGCCAGGCCTTTCGCCTCACTCAGGAGCACATGGAAGGCAAAAACATCAGCCAGAAGATCAACGCTGAGAATCTTCAAGTCAAATGTATCAGCACCCACTCTTTATGGATCAGAATCTTGGAAGATGACCAAAACCATCAGTAACAAGCTTGACGTCTTCCAAAACAGAATGCCTCAGGCGCATACTTAACATCTTTGGCCAAACACCATCACCAATGAAGAACTCCACCGAAAGAATGAAACGAGTCCATCACCAGCAGGTTCAACGAAGGCGTTGGCGATGGATTGGACATGTGCTCCGCCAGCAGACAGCAGACCTTTCCAGAGTCGCCCTACGATGGACTCCAGACGGCCGAAGAAAAACGAGGCCGCCAAAGGAAACTTGGAGAAGAAAGTGGAAAGGGAGATGAAGGGAAAGGGCTGGACATGGGGTCACCTAGAGCGGGTTTCAGCCGATCGACATCGGTGGCGGACTCTGGTTGAGGCCTTATGTGCAACCTGATGCACGAAGAGGAATAGATAGATAGATAGATAGGGAGGCATGACAGTGTAGACATGCAGCAGAGGTCTGCAGCAGCCCAGGAAGAAGCAGCAGACGAATGACTGGCAGAGTGAGCCTTGGGGACAGCGAGACATGTCAGCACCACTGACCACAACTAGACATGAAAATTCCCCTTGATATCAGCACCATAGACCACAACTAGACATGAGAATTCCCCTTGATATCAGCACCATAGACCACAACTAGACATGAGAATTCCCCTTGATATCAGCACCATAGACCACAAGTAGACATGAGAATTCCCCTTGATATCAGCACCGTCGACCCCAAGAAGACATGAAGCAGGCAGATGTCCACATGTTCACAGCATCTGTCATTATGAAAAGGCGCGCAATAGTCATGAGAACTCAGCATCATTCACTATAACAACATGAAGTGGACATGACAATCTGAACCCTTGGTATCCGCATCTTGGTTATAATAAGACATGAATAGACATAATTCCATACAGTATTACATGATTATAACAGAAGGTGAGGTGGTCGTGAGATCTCTGCACAGTATCAGCCTCACCGGCTACAATAAGCTAAGAAACTGGCAGGAGAGTGTACACAACATCAACAACTATCCCTCGCATCATGCTGTCTTGGTCTCACTCACAGGTATGCAGTCTCTGTTATCCTCACAAACATGTTATAATTATGGTGTGCACCCTGACAATGACGTGTACACCCTGACAATGACGGTGTGCACCCTGACAATGACGGTGTGCACCCTGATAATGACAGTGTGCACCGTGACAATGACGGTGTGCACCCTGACAATGACGTGTACACCCTGACAATGACGTGTACACCCTGACAATGACGTGTGCACCCTGACAATGACGGTGTGCACCCTGACAATGACGTGTACACTGATAATGACGGTGTACACCCTGACAATGACGGTGTACACCCTGACAATGACGGTGTGCACCCTGAATGACGGTGTTGTACAAACATGCCCGTATGTTGTGCAGGCTGTGGTGCTACAAGGACGAGACATTTCTGTACATGCTGATGGAGTATGTGTCGGGTGGAGAGCTGTTCTCGTACTTGCGGAACATGGGGCGCTTCAACAACATCACCAGCAACTTCTACGCCTGTGAGATCGTGTGCGCCCTGGACTATCTGCACGCGCGCAATATCGTGTACAGGGACCTTAAACCAGAAAACTTGTTGCTGGACACTCAAGGCCATTTGAAAATCACAGATTTTGGTTTTGCCAAGAAAGTGATGGACAGGTGAGTCGCCTTTTTACTCACGATAAGTGGGGAAGGAAGCTCTATTCACCTTGCTTTCCGACCTGCTCAGGTGAAATTCTCCCTAAGTCAGGGGTGGGCAAGGTTTTCTTTTCGCGGATCTCAGAATGTTAAAGTATGTGGCGGGCCGGTGACATACCAAACATGCAGGCCACGTGCCATCAGCTCAAGTTGCAGACTATCTGATGTATCTTCCACGTCCACGCTAAACGGATTTGACAATATTTTCAACTTACTTTCAAGTTTTCTGAAATCCCCGGAACTTCGTGAAAATGTCACCCAATGTCAAAGAGTTCAGAGTAAAATGTATTTAAATTGTCTTTCCTACACTTTGGTGGATAAGAGATCCAGTTTCCGTTCAAACATGTCCACGGCGAAATATAACTCATGAACAAGAATGTTTTTACCTGGCGGAGTCACACTGTTTGTTCAAATGGTCCATGTCGTCAACAACAAAAACAAAATTTTGGGGAAAGTTTGTCTTTTCTTTTATTTGTAAAAAGAGATCTCGGAGCTCCCAAACTAACTTTCCGAAGCTGAGCCACGGGACATTATCGTGTTTTAGAGAATATCTTTGTCATCGGCTTCAGCTTCTTGTGATACAGTTCACGATTTTCATCAGTGCGGACAACAGGGTTCATGTCTAAAACATTTGTGCACTGAGCTTCATGATGTATAATGCAATGAAGATCGGACTGTTTGCGGGAAGGCGAGTCTTGTCAGCCGCTACATGTGTCGAGTTGTTCCACCCGATGACCAGAACCTACAGACTAGCTTACACGCTGGTCAACTGGTACCAGTCAAGGCACCGACATATGAATGAATGATGAAACACTATGCCTTGTTTTTTCCGTTGGCCAGGTTGCTTGGTGATCACACAATTAATTCCTTGTCTCAGCTTGCTGCACACTGACCTTTCTGTGTGTCTAGTTGCTTGTGTAATAGTATGGTGATCATAACCAAGTGAGCTTCAGAAGCACTGACCTCAGCGGGTTCATTCAGTGATCCCTGGTCAATCAGAATGAGGTTATTACAGGTAAGACCAGCATTGTACAGGTTATAATTTGTAAGAGAGTCAAGGTTAGAGGCATGTGTATGAGAGGATTATTTTTTATTTTCACTGCAGAAGTGTTAAGGGATAGCTTAGTGGTTTAGGCAGCAGCCTCCAAAGACAAAGGCATGTACACTAGCTGCTTCAATGTACCTGTTAATTTGCCTGTGTATACCTGTTAATCTACCTGTATGTGTAAGACTCTTTAGTTGGGGAAGATAAGATGATGAGGGAGAGGAGATGGGCACTACCCTACTGAAATAAAGTCTCTCTTTAAATTCTAATACCCCATTTTCCAACAACTGTCAGGTCAAGGGACTATCATTTGCATAATTGTAGTGGAGGCACCGTCCCACATGGAACACTTATATCTCTATAGCTAACATACAGGGGCCACTCACAGTGACAATACACAAAACGATGAGAGGAAAAATATATTAGCTTTTGAGACCAATACCTGAAAAGGCCCTCCTACAGAAGTACTGTTCAGTGTTGTGGATCAACCTTTCCAACCTACAACTGTCATGAGTAGCATACCTACTAGCTTTCAGTTGCTTGTGCCACTGCCAAGCACTTCACACCTGCAGCTGTCTGCCAGTAGGTACAACACTCCCGCTGCTTGTACTGCTACATTTGTTAGACTGCTGCCATACACTGCACATGGTGGAGGGGGGGGTCTTCCTTCCTCCTTTCTCTCTCATTCTTTCTTTTCACACACACATATGTATGTGCACTTACATGTATATACACACATACTCATGTACACACACATGTCTACACATATCTCTGCACACACACATATATATATATACACATACTCATGCACACACATCAATGCACACAAATATGCACACACACATATGCACACACATATATAGTCTACTGCCCAGTTTAGAAGTTTGTCTGTGTGTGTGTAACTGCTCGACAGCTTAAGGGATGCTAGGTTAGTGTTATTCTTCAACGGAGACCAAATGAGAGGCTGGTTGATAAAAAGGTGCAGTTCTGTTCTACAGTGATGCTATTGCACTCCCACATAGTTTATTTGTCAGGGTTCATGACCTGTAAAGGAAAGGAAACATTAGGAAAGTGCTGTGGGCAGGTGAGATAGACTACATGTAGCTGAGTCTACAGATGGGCCAGAGCATGTGGCCAATGGTATAGCCAGTTGCTGGGCTGGAGGTGCTGCTGGGCTTTCAGTTGCAGTTTGGGAGCAACTGGTGAGGATAAGCTATGTGTGTGTAAGGTGGAAAACAAACATTTCAGAAACAATGTTTAGCTTATCCACAGAAACTACATACTTCATAGTAACTGCTATGATATGATGATGACAATGAATAATTAAGATATTTATTTCTTGCTATGACAATTCATAGTACACACATAAAAAAGTCTCATGAACACGTGCATACAACTCCTGCCCCCAACACACACGCATACACACACATCACACACACAAACACACTATGGGAGGAGAACAAGATCCGTTCTAAGACTTTAGAAGGAAATGAGAGCAAGTTTCTGGTGAATATGGCATGGCAGTTTATTGCAGATAAGAGAACTAGAGACAGGAAAGGAATATGGAACAAATGTAAGGAGTCTGGTCTGAGGGGATCGGAAAAGAAGTAGAGAAGATCGAGGTACATGGTGTGTAGATATAAAGTGAAGAAACAAAGAAATGCACCATTCAGAATGACTGTACATGGTTTGTAGCAGAGATGTCAAATCGAGGGTCCTTCAGGGGCCGCATGCATCACATTTGTGTTGTTTTGAGGGCTGTACATGTGTACACCGTCCTTTGGGCAGGGCCCCAGGTGTGCTTGCAAAGGGCCGATTGTTTGACACATTTGGTTTATATTAACTGCTCTGGTCAGATACAAATCAATGCACCGTACACAGTGACCACATGGTCATGTACCTGCTGCTCTAAAAAAAAAAATCAATGCCAGTGACTTGATCATGTGCATAATGTTGATACATGGCTCTTCTCTTTATGGAAGTGCAGTAACTCAAGTCCTATAAATGTACATCCATGATGTTTTTCAATTGAATGCTGGAATACTTTAGGTGTAAAAGTTAGGTAACCTTGCTTATCATTTGTACTGTACTGGGATTCTCCTTCTCTGTGTGACTTTATTTAGTTACTTTTGATGTGTGACTTTGTCTAGTTACTTTGATAATGCTCGTCTTCACATGCATTGCCAGCTGCTCAACCTGACACAAAGAGACTGTATCTATGTGTCATCACAATGCCACATAAGGGAAACTGTGTCTATATATGTCAATATCACAATGTCACACATGGGAAGCTGTGACCCACCCTCCAAATAGTCTATAGCAGCTTTGATACACAGTGACAGGAGGAAAGCATGGTGGCACATTTGGCAATAAGGAATATCTTACAGCGATAGTAGTCAAACTATGAAGCAGCACTTGCAGGCTGCTCACAATTCATAGCACAGGCAGTAGGAATGCTAACACTTTGATCGCTATATCTCCACCAAGGACGTGTACAGGTGGATTGCTGTCTGTCTGCCAAGACCAACACTTAGCCTCTTACGAACTTCTCGGCTGTTAGTCTCAGTAAGCTGTAACAAAGAATGTGACTAAACTGGAAGCTTTGTAGTATTATGCCTCGTTTTAGTAGTTAATCTGAAATGTGAATAAACCAGAAGCTTTCTAGTAGTATGCCTTGTTTTAATAGTTAACTGGAAAAAATTGTCTACCAGCAGTCCACTAATACAAGTTCGTGCTTATTCGATATAGATGCTGTGATTTAATAAATAGTTATTGAGGACACATTCTCAGACTATCTCCCACTATAATATTTTGACTGATGATGCCATGCTTGTTTCAAAACATGGATTTCATTATTAGAACATGGACTAAATGTGGTATTTACTGATGATGATGTGTCTGTTACACAGAGTTTATGTGGTGTCTGTTTCAAAACATGGATTTGAATGAAATATTGACTGATGAAGTGATGGCTGTTTAGATCATGCACTTAATGCTGTGTGTGTTTCAGAACGTGGACTTTATGTGGGACACCAGAGTATTTGGCTCCAGAGATTATTCTGAGCAAGGGACATAACAAAGCAGTGGACTGGTGGTCCTTAGGTGTCCTGATATTTGAGATGCTAGTCGGGTTAGCATTTTAAAGTCTTAGCCTCAGTAATGTCCATGTATGTGAACTGTAAAATATTTTCTTAGTTTCACATTTTCTTTTTTATATAAAAAATAACATCGTTTTAATTTTTTTCAGCATTATTTCAGGAAATTGTCAAAGCAGGTGTCTTACAATATTGTAAAATTTTCTTCGAAATTTCTGCAAATAGAATAGCATTTACTTGTGTTATTTTTGTCCTCAATGTTTGTTGTGTTCTTTGCTTAGGATGTATTGTTGTGAAAATCTTTGCAGTGAGGATGAGTCACTGTTTGAATGATTGTCTGGAAATGTGCATTTTTTTAATGTGACAAATATGATACCTTTATGATTTTATGACATATCTTAAAGTTTCCTGTTAATTTTGATGCCCACAGTAAGTGTTACAGAGTTTTAGTTTTGTTTATTCACCAAAAGGGTTCAGGGTAGATATTCCCTCCTACCCCATTCCCTCTCCACATGTACCCATCCTGTGCCATGTACCCTCTTATGTGAAGATAATCTCTCTTTCAGATACCCCCCATTCTATGCAGACAATCCCTTTGGAATTTATGAGAAAATTCTAGCTGGAAAAATAGAGTGGCCTAAACACATTGACCTGGTCGCCAAGTGAGTATTTGTTGGGGAGTTATTCTTTGTAACTAAGGTGAGGGAATATTTTTCAGGTCTGAAAGTTTGTGTGGAGGCATGAGAGTGTTGGTGTGCTTGTTCTTGTATATTGTGTATGAACTGGATTACTTGTAGCCTTGCAAACTGCTGTCTATGCAGGGACCTGATCAAGAAACTTCTGGTTCAGGATCGCACACGGAGACTGGGCAACATGAAGGTCAGTGTCATCAGCACCTTTGTTCCTCACATTGTTTCACTTCTGTTAATGATGATAGTGCAATCATTATTTCTTGACACATATATACATGTGTTTATGTGTGTGTTTAGGTGTGTGTGGATATAATATATATGTGTGTGCATTATTGATATGTTTGTGTGTGTGTGGTTTCATGTTTATTCATGTGCCTTGGTTTTAAGAGCTTGATGCAGTGTTATAGAATCTGATGTTGCTGGGTATCAAAGTATGTAGAGGCCTACACAATCTGTTGATGTTGCTGTGCTTACAGAATGGAGCTGAGGATGTCATGCGCCATAAGTGGTTTAAAGGAGTGGACTGGGAAGAAGTGATCACAAAGAAACTACAGGTGAGAGATGCTGAAAATGAGCAGCTGATGTAGAATCAACTGAGATAATCCTTTACAAGAAAAACATCTTCAGCAGTAAAATGTCTATTATCTTGTAAACATTGATATAAAAATAAAAACAATCATTGTCACTGCCATCTTTATTGCCATCAACTTTTTGTGTTTAACGGAATCAAGTCAAGTTGTGGATAGCAGACATGGCTATCTTTATATTTGTTCTTTTTTCCATGGAGGCGTATTTATGAGCTGATGTCTGTATGCTGAGACTCACTCTTGGCCTCTTGCGAAGTGATCCCAATACTTGGCGAGCCGTAACAAAGAATGTGAATAAATCGGAAGCTATGTCGTCTAATGCCTCGTTTTCAAGACTGACATAAAAAAGCTTTCATTTAAATTTATTGGGTATATACTGACAAGGCATTTTTTTTTTTTGTCTGCAGTTTATGTAGATATGTATATGTCTACAGCTGTTCACTATTTATTTATAAGCGCCTTTTCTGTTACTTTGTATGAAAATGTTTTCAATGTTGACAAAGCCCTAACATCAGCATACCATTTACTGCTGCAAGTTGATCAAAAGTGTGTTAGCAGCTACATGCTTGATACTTGTTCTCTGTTCCAGCCTCCTATTGTACCCAAGCTTTCACATGATGGGGACACATCAAACTTTGAATCCTATGAGGAAGGAGACTGGAGAAAAACACCACCAGCTTCAGAAAAAGAAATTGAGCAGTTTTTGGATTTTTAACCTTCATGAATCTTTTCTTGGAACTCAGGAAAGTTGTGGATGGATGTATTGTTAGTATGTGTAAGATTTGCATGCTTGCAAGTAACCAGGACAGCCAGACTGATTCTCTGATGGAACTAAATGATTACACATGCTGACAGAAACATAATTGTTCAGTGACAAATATTGAAAATAGGATTATTCAAAGTAGAACTGAAGATTTTTCCCATACACAAAGTAATAATGCTTAGGAGACAGAAGAACCTTACTATATTTAGGAGGGAAAGAAACATTTCTTCTTATAATACCAGACATCTAGCTCAGGAGAGAGGAAGATTCTGTTCCTACACAAGCACAGAGTTTTGAAAGAAAATGTCTTGTGATACAGCTGACCCTAAAAGTGTCAAGCTGGAAATTGCAGCTGTCTTATCTTTCTCATCAGAAGGGTAATTGTTGTGATTCATGGAAGTGAAACATGTTGTTTTGTGTTGACATTTAATTTTGAAGAACAGGACAAAGATGAAACAAAAGAGGAATCCCATTGTAACTGAGGGGAAGATTTGCCATACAGTGACTTTATAAATGCTGTAGTTATTGAATGGTAGCCTTCAATATCCATTGCCTGTCATAAGGACAGTGCAGGTATACAACGAAAGGAAGATTTGCAAGGCAGTGACTTTGCAAAGATTGTCGTTATTGAATGGTAGCCAACTACCCCCATCGCCTGTCACGGTGACTGCATGCACAATCACAAGTTGTCAACATGACAATGTGCAACAAGAAGGAAGTCCATATAATGTATTTAACTTTCAGATGATTAAAAATGTATGAAAATCAGCATGAAATAGACAGAGGAAAGAGTAGATTATGAATTCTTACATTTTTGGATATATGTATATATTCAATAAATTTCATTTAGTAATGGTGGATGATTGCTTGTTTCTGTCATTTTTTATGTGGTAATAACATGCAGTCAACTCTTTTCTTCCATTAGACTTTGTTTTGGAAGAAAGGAGAACAAAAATACTTTAAGTAAGTGCAGTTATAACATCACAAATCCTATGCCAGACACATATGTCTGCCAGACACGATATAATCCTGTAATCTCTGAGTCATTTTTTAAGACATAAAGCTTCAAACATGATATAATCTTGTTGATGCTATGTCCTACAAAATCTAGAACTATCCTTGCACACAAACCTACATGTATATGTAATTCTTTGAGGAATCTGTTTTGATTCTGACCTCATCTTTTGAACACAATACAAATATCTTTGATTTTCTCTATTTAGAATCTGTGAATGGTCACCTTATGTATTTAAAAACAAAGTATAAAGTTTTTCCACAGAAAATCTATATAATGTTTCGTCTGTTGCAAGTATTAAACTTATTTTTATTGAAATCCTGTAAAATAAGAGTTCTCTGCAGAATTTTTTAAAAATGTTATAGAATGCACTTAATACTTGTAAAATATTAGTTAATCTATTAATGAATACACTTTAGCACGTCAAGGAATACCATGTCAGTTTGTTAATAGATTTTTGGAGACCAGTTATTACAAATCTGTATGTTATTATCAAAAGAAAACTTGATTGTATAAACTTTATGAGCATTGTGAGTCTGAGAATTATATATATATCAGCTGTGCAATTGTCAGTGTGATCATCATTGTGTTAAGCCATCAAATTATGAGTTCTGAATGCCTACCCATATCACGTCCATTTGGCAAAATAATTTGAAAGCATCTGACGTACAGCTATCGTGTCTGTGCACCAGAAAACTGTCATCTATCACCAAGGCCTGTGTCAGTATTTAATAAGTCTTTTTTTGGATTTTTTTTTCTCTGGTGATCGGATGGTGAAAATCCATTCCAAATCTTTAATCCCATCTTTATGGGTTGTTTTCACGATGTGTTCCTCTTTTCATGTAGTGTTTAAGAAATCTTGTTAGCTTGTGCAGTTTTAACAATAGTTTGTGTCTTGATGCTATTGTAAAGTGTCTACCATCACTTTACGTTATATTTCATCTTGTTTGGTGTTTAGGATGAGTTGTCAGTTGTATGCTGCTTTAAGACCATTATGTTTTGGTCATCTTGAATTTTAATAACATCAGCTTGTGCCGTGCATGCATGATTATAATAGCATATCTGTTCATAATGATGGTATTATGCTAGGTTTATGCTATATAACATTAATTTATTTACAGTTTGACATTACTTGCCATACATTTTCTATTACAATATAGCACATGTTGACTACACATATCCCTGATATTTTATACGTGTGGTCACATAATGTTGCATTATTTACTCAAGTACATCGTGTCATGCAACAGATACTCAAGGGAAAGTTTCTGGAAGTTTATTTGACTGCAAAAGGCAGTCCCTTATGAATATGTGCTAGATTGCAGATTTTTAGCTGTTACCTTAAGCAGCCCAGTATAAGGTGTCAATGTAATCACTGTCGGGTTTTTTCAAGTATTGTTGGAAGTCTGACAATTTTCAATTTTGAGACTGACAGTTTACTTTTTCATAATCTTCATGACTCTAACAAGTTCTTCTTCAGGGTATTTGATAAACTGGCATTTACTTCAGCTGGTATAGCTGATGGGTGAACATACTTTTTTCTTTGAAACTGTGGTGTTAACATTAACTGTAATATAGTTACTCTTGAATAGTATGCTTGCTCTGTAACTGTTATTGATCATGTCTCCTAATCATGTATTTGTCATGTTCTATAATGCTGGGGTGGGATAGTATTATGCTGGGGTGGGATAATGCAACGTATGCAAGATATGCAGGGTTATATTTTTCTAACCATTTATGTTACACCCTATCATCACATAATTTGTAAATAATAATGTTTGTATGGTAAAATTTTCTAATGAAATCCTCTCACTGGCAAGCTATTTTCTGTAACTGATCCACATCTTACTAATTTAATGGATGTGCATAAAAGATGCTGTTGGTGAGATGTGACTTCACAGTTGATGTGCCACAAGGCATATTGACTAATGGTTAAGTCCTGTTGTTATTATTAAATTGATTTACAACAAAATTGGAGAATGAAATTAATCTAGACCTGCCTTACATTTAGGTGTCATAAATCACAAATGCTGCCAGTGAGTAGTTAATTCACAGTCTATGTGCAAAAGTTGAGGTGAACTTATTTAGTCATATTTTTGATACAATCCATGTTTACATAATGTCACCTTGGTTCACACATGTAGGATGCAGAGTTTTGTTAATGTTTGATGCTGATCCTGAGCAAAGAATTTAAGTTCAGCAATAATGCATGTTGGTATGTTTTAAAGGTTTAGTCTCAAAGGCTGCACTTGCTTTGTAAAATAATTGATATAAGTAGTTGTGTTTGCCTGATCCTTATTTTTATTTTTCATGCTTTTTAGAAATTATGGGTGCTAAAATAAGGTTTACAAATTATTAGACTCCTAATTGAGGTTTATAACTGTTTTAGCACTTTTACTTATTCTCAGCTGGCCCTGTAATGAAGCTTGAAGTCAGCATCAAGTGCTACCGACAATTTACCTCAGATCACATCATAAGGCTCATCATTTTCTTGAAATGACAGATGAGGGAGAAAATACTTACATGACAGTCTAATGAGCTGGCAGTGCAGAGTTATTAGCATAAACTGTTTTTGTGATGGCTAAGTGAATGGTATTTATTTCTGCTGGCTTACTAGAATACTAGAATAGTTAGGCTGCTCTTTTCCTCATCCCATATGAGCATTATCAGAATCGATATTCATGAATAGATTGGTTTAAAAAGTCAAATACATCAACATTTCCACCTTTACAAAAGATGATCACACTAACAACATAGAGACATATTTACCACATCTATCAGATTTAATTTGTTGATGATAAGGTATCACCTTTATAGTGAATCAGGACAATATTTCTTGTGAGCACTGAAGAAGACGAAAGCTAATATTAAAAGATTCCATGTGGATATACAGTCAAATCTCCCTACTATGCCACCCCGCTACTATGCCACTCTCGGTATTATGCCACTTTTGCTCGGTCCCGACTATAAATTCAATGTAAAAAAAAATTTACTATGCCACCCCAGACTCTCGCTACTATGCCACTTTTGTGTGATTGTTAAAAGACACAAGTTGTGAAATTCCGCGCAGTGCTCGATTATTATATTGTATGGTAGTGTGGGACATCGCAGTTAGGTGGGATGGAACATAGCACGCACACAGGGAGGGTGGAGGGTGGCGATGGGGGTAGGTCGCTGGCTGGGTGACAGTCACGTGACAGAAGGAGAGCGGGAGGGTGTCGACTAGCGACATGATGCAGGTGTGCGGATGTAGTTGGGAGGGGTGGAGGATGAAGAGGTGAGGGGGAGAATGAGAGGAGACAGCTAGCGCCAGCCAACTATTCTTGAGAGCTTTGGACTGACGGGTAACTTGAGCAAATAAAGCCGTTTTTACGAACCCTCCGTATTATGCCACTCTCGCTACTATGCCACTTTTGCTCGGTCCCGGTAGGTGGCATAGTAGGGAGATTTGACTGTAGTTGATGTTAAATCTGATCTTGAGTCAGGTTATGTAAGCAGTCAGGTATGAGTGGGAATGAACCACGAAGGAGTGAGAAAGACTTAAATATAACTAGCACCTACACTATTACTAGTAGAGACCTAAATATAACTAGCACCAACACTACAACTAGCAAACAGGCTAGCATAGATCTAAATATAACTCGCACTTTCACTATGACTAGCAATTGGACTGACAGAGACAAACTAAACAGAAGTAGTGTTTACACTATAATAAGCAATCTTAATTGAAGAAAACTAAAATCATTGGAACATTCAAGTTAAAAATGAAGAGATACGTCAAGAGTACAGAAAATTAGTGTGCTGTCATACGATTTTCTGCAGGCATGCAGACTTTGTAGTCATTTAAGACATTCTGCTTACTCTATTCCAGTATTAAAATGTTTGCACTCAATAACTTGTTACAAGATTTCTTTTAGATGAATTCCCTGTTTAAAGGGGTAAGCATTATCTGAGAATTAAATGTGAAATTACTTGTCTGTTGCTCTGTTTATTGAGCGTGGAGAAAAATTTAAACACAACAAAGATTTGATTTACTTTTCATTAATAATTTGTTTTTACTGATGGTCACACTAGTTTTTGACAGTAACAATTACTTGATGAAACAAAATGCCACCAGAATGTGCAATGACAGTACAGCATCAAACACACCCTCTACTCCACAGAGTGCACACCCATATACACCTTCACGTAAATGTACACAATCTTATGCAACACAACCTAACATAAATTCATGTCAACCTCTAAGTTGAGAATTATGACTGCAGTATATATTGCTGCAGTAAGGATAAAAGAACATCAAATATTTTAGTCCTTCACTAAGGATGGATAACTTCACAGATGAAGATGCTCCTTAAACACAGAAAGCTGAAGTAAAGTGGGCATTTCTGAGTGAGCAGAATGCATCTAAATTTAGTCTCTGCTCCTTGATCACATCTACTAGTTCAAGAATTTGGCTGACAACAAAGCTAGTTTACTTGAATACCCTGTTTAATTTACTTATCACTCATGTCCTTGTATTCAGGCCCCAGCATACACAAGCAAACATCGACACACTGACAACAGTAGTACAGTATATTGGTGTAGTCCTGTAGTTTTTGTGTTTGGTGTGTGAGTACTATTATTATACACCTCTCCCCTGTCAATTGTATTCCATGTTCATGACCTTTGCGAAGCGGATAATCGAGTGGTTAAAGTGCTGGTGTCTGAACTGAAAGCACACTACTTCAATGCCTGATTAGTGCAGGAAACTTGCCCCCAGACCACCCAGCTGGCGGGAGTGAGTACCTGACTTCATTAAGGGTTGGTGAAGGTAAGGCAGCCAGAGAGAAGAGATTGGCACTGTCCTCATGCATAGCTGGCCCCCCAAAAAGTGAGGTTTCCAACACCTCACCTCCCAACATCCTGAAAAGGTTAGGGGATGACCTTTACCTTTACCTTCATGACCTGGGTAAAGTAACGCATATAGAGCCTGGTCTTATGCTGGGGACTGTGCTCTACAAGCATCCTGATGTTGATTATTGGTATGATTAACTAAACTCTGATACAACATATACATCATATATTACATATGCTAAAAGGCTTAAGTATACTGAGGAAGAAAATATAACTCACAACTACATTATGCTTAGCAATCAGACAGTCAGAGATGTAAACTAGATAAACTGTATAACTAAACCTTTGGCCAGCATCAGAATGGCCAGATCTGCGCATTTGATCATCAATCACAACCCATAATCATTTGTACACATACCAACCTCACAACCCATAAGTATTTGTACCATATACCAACCTCACCAGACTCATCACTGATAGCAGCTTGCTGTGCTATCATTCTTTTCCGAATGAAATTAAACATTTCTTTGGTCTTACTCATGTTCGGTTTAAACAACTGTTTTTGGCATCAAGTTAAAAACTGGTCTATAGATGGGCTTTATATTCAAAAGCATCGTCATGTGAGATGCAACCCATCAAGGAAGAGTCATCAGAGAACTTCCATCTTTTACTGGAACATACATGCAGATAAGGTGACCAGACGTTTCGGGAGCGAAAGCGGGACACGTGCCGAAGATGGTGTCGTCAACGACAAAAAACGCCGTATCAGTGTACGGTATTCAGATTTTTAAAGACAAGCGGGACATTTGATGGACTTGCCAGAAAGCCAGAAAGCGGGACATTGGGCGTCCCGCCCGATATTCAGGCGGGACACGAGGTCAAAAGCGGGACTGTCCCGCCTAATGCGGGACGTCTGGTCACCTTATGCAGATATACTATACTGGACTATTTATAATTAAGTTACTGCTATCAACAATGCTCTTTCAATCCATCTCACCTAATATTTAAGTGGCATTTTCATAGCACCTAACCCAGACAATCGACTGCATACTATGTGGGCATAAAGCCTAACAAAGTTTGCATCAACCCGCTTTTAATATAAATAGCAGGAATCAGTTGCCTTGGCCGAAAGCTCAAAGCCAGAAGTGTTCTCTACAGCGGGCGAACGGCAAACACCTGAAACTCCCTTTAAAATCCTGTTTGGAAAGACATTAGCCTCCACTGTAAAAATAACACCACTGTACTACTATACTGTGTATAAGTTGGAGGTTAAACCAAAGACAGTTATTAAATACCACACACGTAGTGTCTGCTATCGGTCGTCAACGTCCGTGTGCGGTGACCAGCGAGGGGAGGCTACTCTACAGCCCGCCCATCAAGGGGAGTAACTCTCACAGCTCCTCACACGTACGAGTACGAGAAAAAAATAAACAAATTAACGTGTACGACTTTATCTGTTGTTGTGCACAGTCTAATTTCAAGACTTTCACACTTCTTAAACCGTTTGAAGTTTCAGCTTCTTTTTAAACAGCGGTTGGCATAAAGTAATTGTCCCCCTCCACCTAAAAAATGTCAACGCTGAACACAAAGACGAGGTTGTTGATATTGATAGACGACATGGAACTCATATCAAGGTAATCTCAATTTTTAGAGATCTTCTTGCGTGTTTTTAAGAGTCTGGTATTTCTTCTTCTACTTTGTGATTCTTTTACGAAGTGCGCTGTGATAGACGTTCCGGGTTTGTACAGAAAATTTACAAATTATTTTTGAGCATACAGTTTAGAAACGAGTATAAAGAGTCGTGGTTTCAGATTTAAGAAAATATTTCTCGTGATTCCCTAATTTTTCTTATGTTTATTTATAGTACATTATTTATTGTCATTATACTGCTTCATGTAATTTTAACCCACAGTCGTATGTCAACAATGTTTTAGAGAGCTTATTGAATTGATGAGCACACCTAAAAGTCAGCAAAAACCAGACGCACCAGACACAATCAGTCTGATGGAGCTGTTGATTGAGCGTGACAACGAACTCAAGTCTGTCTTGCAACTAGGTAGACTTGCATGTTTATGCTCTCGTCTGCATGCATATTACATGTCATTGCTAATGATTGCTATCCAGATCACTTGTCAGTATACTATCAATGAACACTAGTAAATATACAGGAAGAATACTCTTGCCAGATGTCTTTTTTAAATTTAGATATGTGTATACAACATATTGCACACATAGTGCACTATTGTAGACAGTAGAATAGGCTTTCAAACCATACAGTTTCTGTTTGTTTATATTTTGCTTTAGCTGAAGAACAAGCTCAAATACAGAAAGTGATGGATGCACTCAAATTTGAAGTTGACAAGCGTGACACAGAAATCAGATCTCTTCAGCGAAGCTTGAAGGAAGCTGAAACTATACTGGTAGATAATGATCAGTTATACTACTACTAATAATCAGTAATTAATTTTTTAAACTTTTTTGTTTACATGTCCAATTATTTCCCCTGAACCCACAAAAGCAGTATATGAAATAAGTACAAGAAAACAACTACTCACCTACACCAGCTAACTCCCACTGAAAAGAACTGTAGAGATTGCTTAGATAACCTGTATATATATATATAGCAGAAGACGCCAGATATTTACAAAGCTGCATGTTTTATTACAGGCAACAGGCATCTATCAAGCCAAACAGAAGCTAAAGGCTATTGATCAGGCTAATCAAAGGACTGCTTCATCAGAAGAGATCATCAAGTTTGCTCACAGAATCTCTGCTAGCAGTGCAGTAGCAGCCCCCAACACATGGGGGCCAGGTGTGTATAATTATAGAAAAAAAGGAAAGAAAATGGGGCCAATGTTTGACTTCTACATAGGAGATTGGTTTCTGCAGGTTTTTTGGTGTGTACATGTAGTGTCCGAAAAAGACCTATGAATGAAAACATGGCTTCAGCTAAAAACTAAAGGAATAGGAAGAGGCTATATAAATCAGTGGACTTGGGAACAGGAAGGTTTGTTGTTCATTTTATTTTCAAGCAGTGTCTTTGGTCTAAAACTAAGGTGCAGTCTTCTGCTGTAGGTGACCCACGTCGACCATACCCTACAGATCTTGAAATGAGGCAGGGATTTTTGGGGATGGGCACCTTTCCAGACCATCAGAAGCACACACACATACCTCAAACTGCTACAGGTAATGAGCAAGCAAGATTCATTGACGTTTTGTGGTACTGTGTTCTGTATGGTTTTCTTGGTTAGTGCATGAAGAATGGAGCATATACAAATGTAGGAACAGGAAACTGCTGAGATAATATAAATTAGAATATTCTGTTGAACGGCCATATGATCTCAAAATAGAATACATTATCTGTGATGGTGAAAACCCCCAATCAGTGCTGTCTTGCTGTCCTTGTGTGTTATAGAGCAACATTTGCCCACAACCCCACAGATCAGTGCCTCGTCACTGTCATGGCAGCCATCCCAGGAAGTGGCTATGACCCTGACCTCAGGTGGGGCATCACATCATAGTGTTCATGACCTCAAAGGTCACAACAAAGAGAATGAAGATGTCGAACTGATGTCAAGTGATTCATCCAGCAGCAGTTCAAGTGATGAATAGTTCCATCAAGAGGAGAGGCCACTGTTCCGCTGCAAGGTCATTTTCTTGAATGATCTGTTCAAGCATTTTGCTGCTAGCATTGTCTGGGGTCTGTTACAAGGCATGCTAGCTGTCTGTGGATGGGTTTGTATTTGATACCCCATCTGCCAACCATTATTGTCAGTCAAATTTAGTGATTTCATTGAAAATAATGTAATTAAAATTTTTAATTATACTTGCAGACATAATGAGAACATGGTCTTTCTTGACAAATGTGTAATCATTTTATCTGTCAGGGCATTTGTCTACACCTACATGGGTGATTTTCTTTTGTGTGTACTTCTTGGAAATAGTTCATGCCTTAGAACCAACATTAACACTGGAAGAATTCAGACTGAAAAGGATTCAGTAAGTTGTTCCTAGTTCCAGTTTACAGTTGATGAATTTTCATCTTAGCTATTTATGCACTTCAATTCATAAAGTATTTAGGTTAATGACTCATTGTCATTTGGGTGTTTGTTGACAGCCTGCTGATAAAACCAAGCTCTGTTGTAGAACCTGGTTTTACTGCTAGGCCTGATTATAAATCTTGTATGCTATTTTATGCGGTGCTGATGGGAGCTTTCAATGGGCACAGAATATATCCAGCTGGCACACCTGCACCATTTTTATGTATCACTTTGGCCACCAGACTGGTCACAGCTAAGAGACCCAGAGAGAGAGCTTTCACTGCTGGAAGTCATAATCTGCTGAATGTTTTACAAGTTCAGTACTTCATGTCATGCTCATAATGTATGACACTGCCATCAAGGATTATATTAACGGCAATGGGAGGCCTGGTTACAGAACTCTTGGACCAGTTTTATAATTTGTATTCTTGCTTTCACACATCTCACGCAAGCCTTTAATTCAATTATGTGATTGTGTGTTCATTTTTGGCTGCAATCTTCATATGTAAGTGTGTGTGTCTGTGAGAGAGAGGGGGCGGGGAGAAAGAAGGAATGAAAGTGATGATAGTAATAATTGAATACATAAAGCCATTTTTTACAGTGGCAGCAAGCTCAGTGTGCTGTGCACCAAAGATGAAAAACCGACAGAAACAAAAAAACAAAGTAAAAAATGTGAATTATATACTGGTGAGTGCATGGACAAAGATTGGGAGGAGTTCGATGGATCATGAAAGAGGTGGGTTTTGAGGACAAACCTGATATTTTTGAACACAAGAACAAGATAAAGGTGAATAGAATTCTAAACATGAGGTTTTGCTCAGTTTCTTTTGTTTGATTCATGTAAGAGATAAGTTTGCTGTTATACTATAGTATTCATATAGTATACTTTTGTGTTTTTGACAAGCCTTAAAAGTAATTATCTTCCCTTCTGGCAAGAAAGGTATGACAGAAAACAAAGGCAAAAACAGATTTAAAAGGCAAATATTTCATTTGTGTATTTTTACTTGCTTGAGGAAGTGGGGAGATATGTGTTTTATGATGAGCCAGCAACTAAGACTACATCACGGCAAAGCTTCCAGCCCTGTAAACAGATGCCACATGCAGAGAAAGAACAGTGTGCCCAAGACGAGAGCTGAAACTAAGACAGCCAACCTTCTCTGTATTAGTGACGAGCTAACTGCTGTGCCATCAGACTGCCCCAGAGGCTAAGTTGGTGATTATTAAAACCCAGCTCTTGCATTTTACTAGTGCCAGTGGCAATGGATTACATTAACATTAACGAACTTGCAGAAGTATGACAACTATATCATGTAAGTCAGTTTGATGCTTGAGTTACTGGATTTGTTGACATTTAACCATAAATTCAGCTGCTTTTGAACATGCACATCATATCTGTATTGCCAAAACATTTTCAATAAAAGGACACCCAGTACATTTTCTGCATTTGAGACATTAGCCAGTTCTTTTGTTTTATCAGCATTTGTACTTCCTTCTAAACATACAAAACTTTTCAAATTTCTTTTGTTTCCGCATGACAGTGAGTGTGGATTCCAATACATATATTCATTCTTATCAATGTGCTTGATTTGTGCCACATCAGAAAATACTGTTAGACTATTTTCAATCATATCCCAGCTTGCAAGAAATCATGGGCCTGTTTACGGTATCCTTAAGGCCCCCGATGGGTTTAACCGCTTGCTGTCATTTTCCATCAATGCCCCGTTTGTAGCCCGTACTCAACCCGTCAAACCCCTGCTTGCAACCGTCATTGCCCATGAAATCTTTTGTCTGCTGCATGTAAACCTTCAAAGCTCTACTTCCATTCCTCACCCGATCTCGCATTCTTTTACCACTAGCTCGCAGGCTGACACACCACGCAGAAAACAGTCAACAGCTTTTTAAACTCTTATCGTTTCCACACCTTCAATGGTGTGCATGCTCTTACACTCGTTCTTGGTAAATACGTACAACTAGAAGGCAAGAGATACGATTAAACAATTTATTTACAGCAAAAAGTATGTGGTTAAGCAGTCAAAATTATTTACAGAATAAGATTTTTTGAACAAATTATGTACAACAAAAATTAAACAACTTATTGTAATTACAGCTTGAAAATAATTTTTGAAAAAAATTATTTCAACTTGATAAATAATTAGATGAAAGATTATTTAAAGACAAAAAAAAACCCAATAACCTATAAGTGGTGGAATTCCTGTGGAAGAAAAGAAAAATCAATAATTATTTACATATCTTTATTTTTCCAATGTATGGAGAACAGACCGCCCACACTTAATTGAAATCTTAAAGCTTCCATGAATCTATTAACTACTAGTGAGAGTACAAAAAGTTGAACAAGAGTCGAATAAAAAGATGTTAAATTGTAAAAGATGTTAAATTGTAATGTTTTCATGGCATTTGAGTAGGCTTGTTTATGTAATTGTACATGCTATCTGAAGACAGCCAATTTATCATTAGTACAAAAGGTAAGTGGGCCTATTGAATAAAAAAATTGTTGAAAATGATGCTCACATTAATAATTTAAACTGAACTCATTTTATTTGTAATTCCGCTCACTATAAGACAGCATTGCCCTTTGAATCCTTCCTCTACTCCTGTCTCTTGCAGCTGTGCACAGAAGGAAGTTGTAAGGTAAACTTAAATACTATCGCAAGTAATAATAAACTTGTAAATGTTAAGAAAACAATACTTAGATTAACTATTTGAAAAATCAGTTTGGAAACTTTCCCTTTATGAGTACAGATTGACCTCCCAGCTAGACACTCCGCTCCTCGTCTGATGATCGTCTCCTTACTCTTCCTGTCACCACTACAACATATGGCCTCAGGATGTTTAGTTATTGTGCAGCTAAACAATGGAACTCTCTCCCTTTCTTTACCTGCCACCTACCCACTATTGAATCCTTTACACGTGCACTGAAAACACACCTCTTCCGTTAACATTACTCCTAACAACCTTTCTTATAATTCTAGTCCTTTGTCACAGTGTGCTTGTACAAAAGTACACTGACCACTGATGCTTGTCAAGAGAGTTAACCTGTGAGCTGATGCTACATCCTGTCAGTTTGGTAAATGGTTTATCACGACTGTATAGCATAACTTGACCGACATACCAGTTAATGCTAAAGATAAAATTTGAAAAGGATGTCTATTACAAACATTATATTTCATGACATAGCAGTTTTGTTGTAAATCCCTTTTCCATCAGCTCCTCCAACCTATGTTCAATTCATTAACTAGGGGCAGGGATAAGCTGTATTTACCACCTCTTCCCTGCAGTTGAAGAAGTAACATGATCTGATTCAGTTTGCGAACCACATTCTGTAGTACTTCACTCTGCTCTTCAATTTTGCTGATAAGACTGTTCAATAATGTATCTGAAATCAAAATATTATTTCTAGTTTTTAAAGTAATGATAAATATAAACTATACAGCCATGTAAGTCTAGTGACAACATGTTTTATAAATTAACAGGAAATGTTTAGATGGCTAGAAGGGTGTTCATATAGACCACTAAAAACACAAATACATGTATGTGCTTGTATAGTGTTTATCGTGAAATCATACAGGGAGACAGAAAATAAACTTATTGGTAAAGTTAACTGACCTGGAGCTAGAGTGAGTGTCATTAAACATGTTATTAGTTCTTTCTGTAAATCATGTAAAAGCAGACGACAAATTGGAGCATGGCTCAATAAGTTCATTTCATAGATTTCAACTTCGAAGTGAATTAGTAATAGTACACAAATACATAATTTTTGTTGTGCCTTGCCCTTAACTTTCACTGTGTGGTTAATTATACAGAGGTATCAAACTTTCATTGTGTGGTTAACTATACAGAGGTATCAAACTTTCATTGTGTGGTTAATTATACAGAGGTATCAAACTTTCATTGTGTGGTTAACTATACAGAGGTAGGTATCAGGATGCCATGGAGGCGAGGTAAGAGCTGATATATATGTTTGGCGGAAACAGCTGGAAAATCCATGCAGGAAATATTTGGCTGTTATAAGTATACTTGCCTCTTCCGCCTGCACACGCAGCCAGCATGAACCCCACGGGGTCACGGTGACATCGGTAGTGCTTGTATTCCTTGTCTGCTGCATTCAGTGGTGAGGGCCAGTGTTCAACAGACGGGCAGGACTCCATTCACAGTTGGCTGTGTGCTGTGTGAACATCGTGTCACGTGAAACAAGACCCGGCGACGCCGAGTGTGGAGTACAGTGGGTCTTTGTTCATCGCCACACACACCACAGCTGTGAGGGAGAGCGCCTTACCCTCCTCCCTCTTTCCCCATCTGCTCATGGCGGTCAGCACGACCTCACCCAGTGGGTAAGTCGGAGCTTAGTAGTTTAAATAAGCAGTATTAGTGTTTTTAACACAATATAAACATGGATAGATAACTGAGGTGTGAATTATGATGAACGCAGTGATGTCTTCACCTGCAGAAGCTTTAAATAACGAGGGTTGCAAGCGGGGTGTGAGTACGTACAGCCTCTTACACTCAGTCCATCAGTCGTCCCTTGCTCGACATCTATGTTTAGGGGGAGCACTAACTGTGTAAATGGCGATCTTACACTAGCAGGGTCGAATTACATTAATTATTGGATTGGCACACCGCAAACAGGGGAGGGGGTGCTATTCCAAAGATTAAGGAGAGTCTGTCAGTTGTGACAGTGTGACTGTCAGTGTACTCGTGCACAGTGAGTTGCAGTGCTCATCCAAACGACTACAGGGACGTAAACAAGCAGTCCGGAAACGTCAACACTTCAACAGGGCGATAATCCCACGAGCATATCAAATGATATCAGTGTGGCTTAGGGAAGTGAAATGTGATTTGAAGGGTTAGGGAAGTGAAATGTGATTTGAAGGCTAGCAGCGCTGGCACAAGGGATGAGGGGAAAGCTTTCTAGAGCTGGAGCACAGGATGATGCTAGGGCTAGAGTAGCAACCCTGACATAAAGCAGGGGCGGCCTCACACAAGTACGTGCTACGTCGTTAGATAAGTACGTGCTACGTCGTTAGATAAGTACTCCCTACGTCGTAGGACACGAGCGTGGTACGTCGTCAGACAAGTACGCCCTACGTCATTAGACAAGTACGTGCTACGTCGTTAGATAAGTACGCCCTACGTCGTTAGATAAGTACGTGCTACGTCGTTCGATAAGTTCTCCCTACGTCGTCAGACACGTACGCCCTACGTCGTTAGACAAGTACGTGGTACGTCATTAGATAAGTTCTCCCTACGTCGTCAGACAAGTACGTGCTACGTCATTAGATAAGTTCTCCCTACGTCGTCAGACAAGTACGTGCTACGTCATTAGATAAGTTCTCCCTACGTCGTCAGACAAGTACGCCCTACGTCGTCAACTCGGAGGCTTTCATGAGCTAACGTCCGACTTAAGTTAGGCAGCTCTTCTCCGTAGATGGACTGATTAAGTGTTCCATGCGACATTAATTCCTGTAGTCGCCTCCTCCCTCTACACAACTCAGCATCTGGCCACGTCTGCCGTCTCACTCCTCTCTCCCCCCCCCCAACCTTCTAGCGATGCACTGTGTGGGCAACATGTAATGTAACATGTAACAACATGTGTGGGCAACATGTAACGACTGTTACCGATAGCCGAGTGGTGGAATGCTAACCCTACTTACAGTGTGGCGGTACACAACAAACACAGTCATTCGCGCACAAAATAGTTGCTACAGGCTGTCAACATTGGCTATTGTTGCTGGACTAGAGACAAACAGCAACACAAATATTTGCTACAGGCTGTCAACATTAGGTATTGTTGCTGGACTTGAGACAAACAGCAACACAAATAGTTGCTACAGGCTGTCAACATTGGCTATTGTTGCTGGACTTGAGACAAATAGCAACACAAATAGTTGCTACAGGCTGTCAACATTGGATATTATTGCTGGACTTGAGACAAACAGCAACACAAATAGTTGCTACAGGCTGTCAACATTGGATATTATTGCTGGACTTGAGACAAACAGCAACACAAATAGTTGCTACAGGCTGTCAACATTGGCTATTGTTGCTGGACTTGAGACAAACAGCAACACAAATAGTTGCTACAGGCTGTCAACATTGGATATTATTGCTGGACTTGAGACAAACAGCAACACAAATAGTTGCTACAGGCTGTCAACATTGGCTATTGTTGCTGGACTTGAGACAAACAGCAACACAAATAGTTGCTACAGGCTGTCAACATTGGATATTATTGCTGGACTTGAGACAAACAGCAACACAAATAGTTGCTACAGGCTGTCAACATTGGCTATTGTTGCTGGACTTGAGACAAACAGCAACACAAATAGTTGCTACAGGCTGTCAACATTGGCTATTGTTGCTGGACTTGAGACAAACAGCAACACACTAACATGTATTTGTGTTCACAGCCGCCTACACAGCACAGCAAACACACTGCAGCAAGTGAACACCTTGGCTGTCGCACTGCATAGGCTAGGATATTCTATGATAATAATTACACAGAATTTCAAATAGATGTTCCTTCGACGGATTGAAAAGGTACATTAAATTCTGGAGGATAATGGCGGTTGGGCGACACCGACACAAGTCCACTCCGTTTATCCGACCCTGGTTAATTTGATGGAATCCTCTATGGGAATGTCTCGACTGCCTCTGATTAGTGTATTTTTCTTTTAAAGATGTTTATTCTAGTCATCATAAGATATTCCAGGGACTTTAACTGAGCGCAGCAAGGTTTGACAATAAGGTCAGTTGAAAGTGTGTCCTGTGAGGGGTGGGGTTGGGGAGGGAGCGACTGGTCGTCTTGTCAGAAGTGTGCAAACCCCAGATGGGAGAAATTGAAAGATTAACCTGGGCGACGCCATGCACTTTTCAACAAATGTCAGAAATTAGAAACGAGGGTGTTCTTTGTGAGTCGTTGGTGAGTTAACCTTGGTTTGCCTCCCTCACCTACTCTTGTATCGCCATGTCCGCTGTCAGCGACTGGGTAGGATGACTGAATTCACCTTTCATTCCATCTGCGCATTACTGTTGTCTTGTCATCGTTACGATTGTTTACAGTTTTCACAGATTTCATTTGGTCCTGACGAGAGTTCATCGGTGCAGCCGTGATATTGAGGGAAGGATGGTGCAGGACATGTTCCACTTCTAGGCGGAGGAAGAGACACCACGTGACCTGAGCCGTTGCCTGGCGACAAAACATCACTGACGTGAACAGAGACGAGTTTCCTGGCCTTGAAAACTTTGGTTTCCATGACGGTCAGAAAGAACTGAAGTACTTTCTAGGAGACATGCGCTAATACTGCAGTTTGGAGTGTCACGTGGTACTTCCGGTGTCTTGAGTCATATCTGTGAAGATGGAGGAAGAACAGGTACAGAAAAGAGCGTCTTCAAATTTTCCTTAAAAATCAAATCAACGAGTGTTTACAAGTTATAGAAATAGCATTTTATGAGTTCAGGATAGTATCCATCCCGCATTTTAATTGTTAGTTTACTAGGCTTTCTTGACTATACTCTTAAGAATTGGAATTGTGCTCATAACAACTGCACCCCTCACAACTCACAGCAGACAAGAAGGGAAAAATCCGCTTTGATAAGTAAAACTGTTCTCATGATAACTCACAACTGATAGCAGACAAAAAGAAAGAAATACGATGATAATTTGACAACTCTAAGACCAGGAGTTGAGGTCTTTGGTAGTGCCTTCATTATGTGAGGGTCGATGTATCATTTCGGACCATTGCGCATTCTTACAACAAACAACACACCAGTCCCCTTAGGTTGCCAAGGTTCTGTGTTTTGCCTGTCTGGTTACAGAAGTTAGCACGAGACAACAAACAACAAGCCTCTGTAAACAAATGCCGTCTACGGACAGCTATGCTTGGCACACACACCTCACTGTAGTCTGGCCCTGTCATCACAGCCAAGTCGACCCTATGTCAGTTTTATTGTTGAACAAAACGGACACGAGAAGGAAAGCGGCGACAGTCTACTGAAGCTTTGATAATAGGAACTATTTTGTTTTTTTTCTACTGAAGCTTTGATAATAGGAACTATTTTGTTTTTTGGTGGATGGAACAATATGTTCAAATTCATTTTATGATAATTATATCTTTATCTACTGGATGGAATACAGTATGCACACGATTTCACTCAGTGGGCAGTGGCACTGGCTTCTCGTTGACTGAATTCTTATCCCTTTCATTGGATGGAGTAGTACCTTCAGACATATGAAATCTTTCGGACGTACTAAGTATGGTTATTTCGTGTCAGACATTGATTGATGTATAGGATCTCATTACAGCTAAATGTTGCTCCATTCTCTGATTGACAGGCCCAACAGGTGGCTACCCGAGAAATGGTTGACTTCATCCGGGGACAGTATCCTCATCTCCACTCAGACTGCCATTTCGTGCCTGATGAGCTCTTCTCGCGGACCAACTACACTGCACTGAGGGAGTTGTCGTCCCCCTTTGATGGTGTCGTCTGGCGTCAGGACGAGACGGAGCTCTCCAGCGTGTGCTGCGACCGCACCGAGGCTGTCGTCAGACGGGTCCTACGTCACGTGATCCAACGGGAACCTCTGTTTGTTCTGTCTAACTTCTCATTCGACAACTACCTCACCAAGACATTAAGCAGCACAGAGATGTCGAGGATGAAGATGACCTTATCTACGGTAAAAGACCTGTTCCCCAACCTCAGCCAACTGGAGACCACTCTGAGGCGAGGGGACTTTGACAACCTCATCATCTCCCGCAAGATGGGGCTGCTTGTCATTGAAGTCAAGACCATTGGCATCCAGATCAATGCCAACGTTCCCGAACTTCCCCGTGAGGAGATGGACATCAGTGACAAAAGCTACGAACAGAAGGTAACTCAAGGCATCAGCCAGCTGGACAAGGCTGGCGTTGTGCTGCATCATCTTTTTCAAGATTGTAGAAAGTCACTTCCGGTCACAAAATGTTTGGCTCTTCCCAACCTTCCCAGACGTCTTCTGGAATGCATAGTCAGCAGGAGCCCTGACCTGCAACATGTAAGTCAGCCTTTTAGCCATGAGTGCTTTTTTTCTCCAAAAACACAAGTAAGGTGTGTCTCATGGGGTGACCTCTTCTTATGTCTTTTGAAAAATAATTTTATTAAGGGATAAATGTCTGATCTCGCCATCTGAAACACTAGCCACCCAGCAATAAAGTCAATAACATCGACAGTCCACACGTCATCATCTTCATGTCTAGTATTGAAACGCTAGTACAGGTACACTTGATGTGATGTCATGATGAAGGTTGTACAGTAGTTAGGGTGAGTGTGTTATTGTGGCAGTGAGGTGTACTGAAGGTTGTACAGTAGTTTGGGTGAGTGTGTTATTGTGGCAGTGAGGTGTACTGAAGGTTGTACAGTTGTGTAGGCGAGTGTGTCATTGTGACAGAGAGGTGTACTGAAGGTTGTACAGTAGTTTGGGTGTGTGTGTCATTGTGGCAGTGAGGTGTACTGAAGGTTGTACAGTTGTGTAGGTGAGTGTGTCATTGTGGCAGTGAGGTGTACTGAAGGTTGTACAGTAGTTTGAGTGAGTGTGTCATTATGGCAGTGAGGTGTACTGAAGGTTGTACAGTAGTTTGAGTGTGTCATTGTGGCAGTGAGGTGTACTGAAGGTTGTACAGTAGTTTGGGTGTGTCATTGTGGCAGTGAGGTGTACTGAAGGTTGTACAGTTGTATAGGCGAGTGTGTCATTGTGGTAGTGAGGTGTACTGAAGGTTGTACAGTAGTTTAGGTGTGTCATTGTGGCAGTGAGGTGTACTGAAGGTTGTACAGTAGTTTAGGTGTGTCATTGTGGCAGTGAGGTGTACTGAAGGTTGTACAGTAGTTTGGGTGAGTGTGTCATTGTGGCAGTGAGGTGTGCTGAAGGTTGTACAGTAGTTTAGGTGTGTCATTGTGGCAGTGAGGTGTACTGAAGGTTGTACAGTAGTTTGGGTGTGTCATTGTGGCAGTGAGGTGTACTGAAGGTTGTACAGTAGTTTGGGTGAGTGTGTCATCATGGCAGTGAGGTGTACTGAAGGTTGTACAGTTGTGTAGGAGAGTGTGTCATTGTGGCAGTGAGGTGTACTGAAGGTTGTACAGTAGTTTGGGTGTGTGTCATTGTGGCAGTGAGGTGTACTGAAGGTTGTACAGTTGTGTAGGAGAGTGTGTCATTGTGGCAGTGAGGTGTACTGAAGGTTGTACAGTTGTGTAGGCGAGTGTGTCATTGTGGCAGTGAGGTGTACTGAAGGTTGTACAGTAGTTTAGGCGAGTGTGTCATCATGGCAGGTGAATTAATCTCAAATTGCCCAGAATGACCGGTATGTCCTGTCAGGAGAGTTTCATCAACTTCTGTCCGATGCCCGACCAACGGATTGAGGCTGTCTTTTGTTGTTTGGGCAGTGCGACCTCTGACCGCTAGTGTTTCTGAATGAATGTACATCATATGTAAGCCTGAACCACGATTGTATGAGAGTGCGTTTGGTGGATGGGATATGAATTGTTGTATTGTTGTTTTGTTGTTTTGTTGTTTTGTTGCTGTGCTTCCACATAGAAGCTGCATCTGATTGCCCTGTGGGATAAACCGGTGACCCTGGCACTGTGCCACACTTCAACATTTCTTCTTTTTCCAGGAAAGAGTGTGTCTGTGTGTGCGTGTCTCTGAGTGTGTCTGTGTGTATGTGTGTGTCCGTGTGTGTGTATGTCTTTGTGTGTCTGTGTGTGTCTGTCTTTGTGTGTCTGTGTGTATGTGTGTCTGTGTGTGTCTGTGTGTGTCTGTGTGTGTCTGTCTTTGTGTGTCTGTGTGTGTCTGTGTGTGTCTGTCTTTGTGTCTGTGTGTCTGTCTGTGTGTGTCTGTCTTTGTGTCTCTGTGTGTGTCTCTGTGTGTGTGTCTGTGTGTGTCTGTGTGTGTCTGTGTGTGTTGTGTCTGTGTGTGTGTCTGTGTGTGTCTCTGTATGTGTGTCTGTGTGTGTCTCTGTGTGTGTCTGTCTTTGTGTGTCTGTGTGTATGTGTGTCTGTGTGTGTGTTTGTCTGTGCGTCTCTATGTGTGTCTGTGTGTGTGGGGGGGAGGTCGGCATAGAGGTGCACCACAGGGAGGGGTACTGTAAACACAGGGAGGGATGCTGCAAACACAGGGAGGGGTACTGTAAACACTGTAAACACAGTAAACACAGTGAGGGATGCTGCAAACACAGGGAGGGGTACTGTAAACACAGTAAACACTGGGGTACTGTAAACTGTGCAGTACACGTGTTCACCTTGTGTTACTGTAGTCCTGTCGACATTAATATTTGTCGGCGCGGACAGAGTGTAACGGACTGTCTTTTCTCCGTGGAGGTGGACATGAACATGAAGGTAACCTTCTCCATGATCATCTACGACAGGTTCTACTTTAAAAATGATTTGAGTGCACACTTGTGGACATTGCTCTCGTTGTTTGTTTGTTTATTCTTTCTCTTCCTGGAGGAGCCTAGGGCCGCAATTTCTCTCGTCTGATTCCCTAAATATATGGACGCCTCATGACATGTCATGCATGGAATGTGACAGGCATTCTGCAGGTGTCTGGATGCTTCTTCAGTGGCAGAGGCGGCCGCCAAATGCCTGTGTGCTGACGACCTGACACCTGGGGAAGAAACAGCACACGACCCCCGCATGACCTGGTGGTGTCACGTGACCACAGACAGCTCAGCCGTGGAAGACGAGACGAAAAGACATTTGTCTGAGAAGGAATATGAAGTTATTATTTGCCGGTAAGTGTGCTTGCTATCTGGGTTATCTAAAACTGAGTGTAACTAGTTCCGGCTTAGAGGCTGGATACATCACCAATAAACACCTCTGTAGATTGCCACAGTTTGCCATCTCCTGTGAGTGTCTGACATGACACAGCCATCTAGCTCCAAAATGTCACAAGTGAGGAATGCAAAAAGGTGCGTGGAGGCAGGCAGAGCTCTGTTTCTATCATCAGGTTGTTCTGTGTATCACTGTGTTCTGTGTTCCATCAGGTTGTGCGGGCCTTATTCCAAGCACCCAGTAGAAAACCGCAAGAACGCCAGACAGGAGGTCCGCACTGTCGACGACGTCGTCTACCTGACGGGTGTCCGTTTCGGTGCAGCTGTTCTTGGTGAGGATCAGCTGGAGGTCTTCAAGAGCGACGAACGCTTCGTCTACTTGGCGGGACCACCTGGTTCAGGTAAAACTCTGATTCTGGGCCTGAAAGCTGTTCACTGGGCCGAGGAAGGCTACCACGTCATCTTCCTTGGAGTCGAAGGTGTTGCGTGGGGCAGTCTCGTGTCTAGGACCTTGTTCCAGCGCGTGACAGAGTTCATGAGGTCAAAAGTCGAGAGAGCAAACAAACGTGATCGTTGTGAAAGAGGCATCAGCATAGGAGACCAAGCGACTCCAGCACCGCAGGGAAAAAAGAAGAGAAAGAAAAAGAAAAGGACAGGAAATGAGGACTACAGTCAGAGTAACCATGTTAACGATGCCACTGGCTGTAACCGCTCGTCAGTAGATGTGAGTGACGACGACACCAGCATGCAGACAGAGGACACCACACCCACAGCACACGAGCCTCCCCTAGCAAGCGACCCTTGTACACAGACCTGTCACGTGCACTATCACGAGGTCGCCATGGACACTCACGCAGAAGCATTTCTGGAAGAACTGGTTAACAAGTATCAGGCCCGTGGCAAGGGCCTGCGTTTTGTTTTGGATGAAATTCCTGAGAAAATGACTTTACCCCGACTATCTAACAATGTGTCTGGTATCATCAGGCGACTAGCAGGGTGTGTCGACCATTATGAACAGCTCCTGCGCGAGGCTGATCAGGGCGAGGTCGGAGGTCAACGTGAGACATCTGCGACGCCGGCGATAGAGGGCGCTGCTTTGGTCAGGGTTAGTAATTTTACGAAGGCAACTGTAAAGTTGTTAGTCTCATAAGCTTAAGAAGACCACAACAAACATGTAATCCGAGTATAGGAGGGATCGTCACATGGGTAGCGGCTTCCACAGGATGTGGAGGGTTATACAGGAAGTAAAGAGTTAGGAAGTAGAGAGTTAGACAGGAAGTAGAGAGTTAGACAGGAAGTAGAGAGTTAGGAAGTAGAGAGTTAGACAGGAAGTAGAGAGTTAGGAAGTAGAGAGTTAGACAGGAAGTAGAGAGTTAGGAAGTAGAGAGTTAGACAGGAAGTAGAGAGTTATACAGGAAGTAAAGAGTTAGACAGGAAGTAGAGAGTTATACAGGAAGTAAAGAGTTAGACAGGAAGTAGAGAGTTATACAGGAAGTAAAGAGTTAGGAAGTAGAGAGTTAGACAGGAAGTAAAGACTTAGACAGGAAGTAGAGAGTTAGACAGGAAGTAGATAGTTATACAGGAAGTAAAGAGTTAGACTGGAAGTAGTGAGTTATAAAGGAAGTAAAGAGTTAGGAAGTAGAGAGTTAGACAGGAAGTAGAGGGATATAAGAAACTGTCACTAAACTCGCACTGATTCTATACTTATCGTTACAATGTTACTCTTAAATATCACTGGAGCAGACAGACAGCCAGGCAGGAAGACGGACAGACACACAAACACTATGATTGTGGGAGAGAGATGGTTTCGACTTTCTCGGGCATGGCACACTGGTGGTTTGGGACACAGTAAATGAGTAGCCAGGGCTGTCAGCAAATCTGACTTTTCTGTGTACATCAAGCTTTAAAGGAGTTTTTATAGTGTCCCTCATTTTCGGGATGACGCACATGTAGTGCACCTTTATTTCAGATGATGCACCTGTTATGCACCTTTATTTCAGATGATGCACCTGTTGTGTACCTTTATTTCAGATGATGCACCTGTTGTGTACCTTTATTTCAGATGATGCACTTGTTGTGCACCCTTGTTTCAGGATGGGCCGCTGTTGTGTACCTGTGTTTCAGGAGAACACTGTTAAGATCAACCAGCACCTAGGGATCGTGGCGAAGGTCATGGAGAAGATGGTGACCGCAAAGGAGAAACATTCTGTGCTACGGTGTGACCCATGGCCGGCAAGGTTGATGGAAGTTGACAGGCTATACCGGACTTTGTGTGAGTACAGCCAGAGAGTCCGTGCCTGGGGTACTCACACCCGTCACCACTTGGAACAGGTGCAGGTTCTGCTGCAAGAAGCCTCCGGGCTCTTCTTCAACCTCCAGACCTGGCTGACGTCCTTCACCTTGCACGACATTTGCTGCGCGATTGTGGGGCGCGGTGACCCCGTGGATGTGGGGCTGTGGGGCTCCGGGGTGTACGTCACCTACCAGCCCCAAAGCTTGCAGCTGAAGCAGCTGACACGGTGCCTCCGCTGCCCACCCAATGTGCAGATCATCTTGGAGGAGACCAACAAGGACATGGTGGTAAGGCCAGGTGCTCTTGTGCTCATCACAGAGAGAGAGAGAGCTGCTGTGTGTACAGAAATATGCCTATAAATAGTGGAATGAGTGAGGCTGTACATGTGCGTGTGTATGTGCGTGTGTGTTAATATTTTAACGAATGTAGGAATGTATGTGTGTGTGTGCGTGTGTAGGTGAGTAGGTGCCTGCGTGTGACTGCTCGCATGTGACCATATACTTGCTCGTGTGCTCTAGACCAGTGGTTCTCAAACTATTTGGGCCCGTGGACCACTTGATAAACTCCGCTGACCACCTGACATGCGTGCTGCCCACAAGTGGTCTGCGGCCCACACTTTGAGAACCACTGGTCTAAACAAATAACCCTCACCCTAAACCTTGCGGTACAACTCTAACCCTGTGATATCGGTCTCTTAACTCCTCCATTCTATCAGCATCCCACCGATTTTGCTTACACCACAAGCGCAGCAGTGGTCAACCCCAACCTGCCCTTACCAACACAGGGGCCGCCGATACAGCTGCTTGACCACCGAGGTCACGTGACTGAGGCAAGAGAAGTCATAGACTGCAGGAAGTGTGGAGAGACCCTAGCCAACTATATCCTGGACAAAATTGGTAGGTGACTCAGGAGCATTAATAATAATAATAATAATAATAATAATATAATAATAATAATAATAATGTATTAGAATGCGCAGCACCAGAACAAGACTATCGCACTCACCGCGTGTATGTCAACTGATAAGAATATCTGGTAGAGATACTAACCGGCTTAATGTTCATCGGCTTGTCAACACAGAGCCAGCTGACATACAAGAGCTAATAAAAGTGATGGAGAAAACTATGCCTTTACGTGTTAAAATAGTTCGGACTAAGTGCATAGTAACATGAACTACACTGAGGGTAAGCAGTGAGGCAGTGAGGGTGAGATGAGTGCCAGCCTCCCTTGAACACCAACCCCAATGGTTTGCGTCTAGTGAAAATATCGGTAGACACAGACGATATATAGTGAATGTCACTTTCCGTCTTCAAAACCTTTTTATTGATTAAATGTCCGGTAAGTACGTCATTCGCACCTGCCATCAACGACCGCTCTAAACTGTGTACTACGTCATGCACAACATTGCCGGCAGACAACAAACTGTGTGCTAAGTCATACTAGTACACCCATCACAGCATTGTTAGCAAACAAAAAGTGTTTACGTCATGCTAGTGCACCCATCACAGCATTGCCAGCAGACAACAAACTGTGCTACGTCATACTAGTACACCATTGCCAGCAGACAACAAACTGTGCTACGTCATACTAGTACACCATTGCCAGCAGACAACAAACAGTGTTTACGTCATACTAGTACACCATTGCCAGCAGACAACAAACAGTGTTTACGTCATACTAGTACACCATTGCCAGCAGACAACAAACAGTGTTTACGTCATACTAGTACACCATTGCCAGCAGTCAACAACAAACAGAGAAAGAGCGACATGTCGGATCATTCGGACACTGATGGAAGTCTGCGTCTGTCGTGTTAGAGAAGCAGTTTTTAAGAGCCAGAGCAAACTACACAAATAAAACCGCACAGATTCGATCCCGAGGGTTCCCCAGTCTCACACACAGACAGCACACGGCCATAGCGAGGGCGATGAACAGTCTTTCACACGACTTGATGGTATGTGCGATAGATGTCTGTCTGATATATTGATGGCTTGACCTAGTGCCTGTCAGCACCATAGTCTTGCCGCCAGGTGAGGAAGACATCATGTCACGTGACTGTGTGCAGGGAACCCGCTCAGCCCGCTCCACGCGGAAGACATTTTTATCGTCGGCCCGTTTGACGTGGGCGAGAAAAACCCGCCACTGATCCGAACGCTCATCGACAGGGGCATCGGTGTGCAAACAGAACAACACACGATAAGTAAACCCCCACCGTACCCAGGGTGTGTTTTTGCAGTTGGTACGTACCTGGCAGCCGATGTGTGTGTGTGTGAGAGACAGAGACAGAGACAGAGACTGTGAACACGATGTGTCTGCTGTGTGAACACTTAGCCCCTGCTATCACTCGTGTGGCCTTGTGTTTCTGTGTCTGTCAACATCCACCCTCATGTACCGGGTGTCTGTAGGTCTGTCAATCTCCTTTTGTTTCCCTCCTTGTCTTCAAATCTTGATGTCTGGGGTCTGTATGTGTTTCTGTGAGCACTGTCATCTCCTTACGGCCGTGTGTGTGTGTGTGAGTGTGTTTGTACGCGTAGGTGTGTATTAATTAATGTTTGCGCATGCGTGTGGGCGTGTGCGCGTCTCTCAGGATTTTTAAAAATTAGCACCGTAATAATAACCCAGGTAGCTTTGCAGACAAAACTTTTAACAGCAGCTGGGTCTCATCTACATGCTGTCTACAGTCCTTTCATCACTTTCATCACTTTCCTCTTGTCAGTCTTGTAGACTGTGTGCAGACCGTCTCACTGCAGAGCTCGGAGCCTCGTGACTCACCTCACTTGCACTTTGGTGTGATTGTGAAGACATGCTGATGACCTTGCTTGCACTACCTTGCTGGTGTTCTTTGAAACATGGACTACTCATTACTGTACCACCTGTTCTGTGTAGGAGGCGCTGCAGTGCAGGGATTGGAGGCCAAGTTGGTAGTCTTCATACCGGAAGTCAGTCGCATACCTCTTGACAAAGCTGATCTCAAACAGTTCCGGCCTGACTTGCCTGACTGGCTCCGAAGCATGGGTCGGTGGAACAGATGCCATCTGTGGTTTGTGGCCTCACGAACTCTCTCACAGCTGATCGTCTTCCACGTGTAGGCGGCGCCACCATCTGTAGAGGTGATGCGGTCGTGGAGCATCAAACAGGGGGACAAGAAGATTGGCTACCGCAGGAAATGTAAATAAAAAGAAAGATCTGATCTTTGTGAATAGGAGTACACAGGCCCTGTCACAAACATTTGTTTTTCACGAGTGTTGGGTGGGACCTCGGACATTGCAGGGTTAGTGAATGACACAAGACACTGTGGGGTATAGTGAATGACACAAGACACTGTGGAGTATAGTGAATGACAAGACACTGTAGGTCATAGTGAATGACACAAGACACTGTGGGGTATAGTGAATGACACAAGACACTGTGGGGTATAGTGAATGACACAAGACACTGTGGGGTATAGTGAATGACAAGACACTGTAGGTCATAGTGAATGACACAAGACACTGTAGGGTATAGTGAATGACACAAGACACTGTGGGGTATAGTGACTGACACAAGACAGTGTAGTGTATAGTGAATGACACAAGACAGTGTAGTGTATAGTGAATGACACAAGACAGTGTAGTGTATAGTGAATGACACAAGACACTGTGGGGTATAGTGACTGACACAAGACACTGTGGGGTATAGTGAATGACACAAGACACTGTGGGGTATAGTGAATGACACAAGACACTGTGGGGTATAGTGAATGACACAAGACACTGTAGGGTATAGTGAATGACACAAGACACTGTAGTGTATAGTGAATGACAAAACATTGTGGGGTATAGTGACTGACACAAGACACTGTGGGGTATAGTGACTGACACAAGACACTGTGGGGTATAGTGAATTGACACAAGACACTGTGGGTATAGTGAATGACACAAGACACTGTGGGGTATAGTGAATGGACACAAGACACTGTAGGTATAGTGAATGACACAAGACACTGTAGGGTATAGTGAATGACAAGACACTGTAGGTCATAGTGAATGACAAGACACTGTAGGCAGTAGGGTATAGTGAATGACACAAGACACTGTAGGATATAGTGAATGACACAAGACACTGTAGGGTATAGTGAATGACAAGACACTGTAGGTCATAGTGAATGACACAAGACACTGTAGGGTATACTGAATGACACAACACACTGTAGGGTATAGTGAATGACATTGCAAGCTGCAGGGAACTAGGAGTAGACATGGCGGCCAATGCGGTGATGTCCACAAGACATGACCCTGATGGGCGGAGAAGGCTTTATTCATTATGTCCATTATTAAAGCATTATGTTGAGGTACAGAATACCTGTTCTCAGGAATCTGAATAGTTGCACATATGACAAGCCCACAAGCGGGTGTTGGGTACGCAACGCCACCCACTTGTTTCATCCAAAGGGCAGGCAACTCAGCCAGCCGACTCTTGAACTTCGGACATTGTAACGGACGTCTGGCTGCTTGGTTATCGGTCATGTGATGCTGTCTGGTCGCCGCGTGTCGACCTCATGGTGTGACATCGCAGCTCCAGACGTCTGCATCGTCCGATATCACTTACCTGTACGTGTGGATATCACTGCTGGTCTATACTCCGGGCAGGTAAACACAGATAAAGGTATTTATAGACAGTTGATACCAGGTGCCTCACAAACGGGTCAAGCTGGGATGCGTCTGGTGGCGGGCGAATTGTCGGTCAGACGAAGACAAAACAGTCAGCACGACTCGGTAGACCAGATAAAAGTGGCGAGCGTGCGGGCGACGATAAACATCAACAGCTCAGTGGCCAGGAACTGATGGCAGAGCACAGCACCTTGCTGAGCAGGTGATAATTGCACAGACTGCTGCGGCTTGCATAAAGAAACTTGCAATATCTCAACCTTCTTAGGAAGAGGTCTGCCATCTAAGGTCTAACCATTTCTTCTCGATTTGTGCACCTTGCCCTGCCTGTCAACAATTGTGTGTGTAGACATTTCTGCTTGGTCTGTGAACCATCGTGAACATCTGGACTTGTGCATCTCACCCCTCCCCACCCACGTCTTCGCCGCTGACGAGACCTAGTGAGTGGTCCTCCAAGAGTTTGTGCAAGCTACACTCATCCACCACGTGACCAGTCTCTGTGCTTCCTGGAGCCAGGTGTTTTCGCAGTCAAGCGAACAGCAAAACATCTCCCTGCCTGCCTGTTAGGACCCTGACCTCAACGTCCACAGCTTTTCAATCCTACCAACCACTCCAAGACTTTTGGCTTCAACCTCATCCTTCCTGGAATATTGTGAGCGCTGCTTCCCCTGTAAACCTCCCATCTTTTTGAAGGTTTGTACAGCTTACACATCTTAGCTTTACTAATGTTTGTGTTGTCTTCATGTTTCATGTTTGTAAACATTTGGCCCATGCACTTACCGTTGTTGACATTTGTGCTGTGGGGATGTCCAATGGCCAAGCCGAGTGGTGGATCTGAACCCTCATTATTAATTCTTTTCCTCCGAATTCATCGCAGTCAGCTTTCTGTAATGTTTTTGGAGATGATTTTACTTCATGAGAATATATCACAGTCGGCTTCTTGATATTTGTTTAAAATGGGTTTTACCTCAGCCCAATACGACCTTTACGATAAGTTCAGTTGGTAAGATTTGGCGGATTTCTGTTGCAACGGTTTTCCATGCAATATTTCAAGGCTCGAGCTGTGCCAAGGTCTGTTCCACAAAAGAAACATGCGAATAAAAACAGTAATGGAGCCGCCATTACCATCTCAGAGGGCACCAAAACACATCTACAGTGCTTCTACAACTATTTGCTCTGTTGTTATTATGTTTGTGTGTTTTTCTGTTTAGTAAAGCGCTTTGAGTCTGCCGTTAATGGTGGGAACAAGCGGTATATAAATCAACATCTACTACTACTGACAACAACAATAAACATAAGTTGGTGGAGGTCAGGGTTCTCTGTCACACACCACTTTTCACACAAACCTTGTGGCGTTGCTTGTGTGTTTTTGTGACGAGAGGGACAAGATAAATAACTGTTGATAACATCTCTCATCGTCAGACATGGCTGGTGCTGCAGGTGTGGTGATGGCGGCGCACATGATGCCGGCCAAGACAGTCCTGTTGTCGTCACGGAGCGCGGCATATAACGGTGAGTCTACCCTTCCCTCTGTCATGGTGAACCTGACCCTCCGTCGGACAGTTCTGTCGTTTGGTTTGTTAGTTTGAGTACGAATCGACTCTTACTGTCGCCACACGTGCTAAACACTCACACACACACGAGTTAGCATGTATGTCATTATTAGAGAGAGACGTGTCTAGGGTTGAAGTCTCATGTTCGTGTCTACTGAGGTAGACAGCATGCTGTGTACTTAGGTTTTGTTGTTTGGTCTCATTTGTAGGGGGGAGGTTATCAGTTGATATTTGATGAGCGAGTACCTTGCATGTTTGATAACATGTTTGTATCTGTGTTTTATGGCCAGGGTCTTCCTATGGTAACACACTGGAATGATTTCTTTGTTGTTGCAGACCTTCGTCTCATGGAGTGCCTGACTCGCTTCCTCGGTTATGCCCTTGTCCTGACCATGTCGGGCTGTGAGTTCATGTTCATTTCTTCATCTATCCATACTTCTCGTGTGATACTCTAGCGCTGTTCCCGGTCTGCTTACTCTGAGAGAGAGAGAGAGAGGGGTGTTAGAAAGATCGGATGTGGATTGACTTTGATGGTCCATGTTTTGTTGTACAATGTATTTCTCAGCTGTGAACATGTTACTGAACACTGGCGTATTTGTCTGTGCTCAGTGCAACTACCGCACATCTTCAAGTTACTGAAGTCACGGTGTAGTCAAGGAGTGAACATCGTGCGCGTGGCCCTAGAGCTGCAGGCTGTGTCGTCAAATGTCGCCTACTGCATCTACCACAACTTCCCCCTCAGGTGAGCAGGTCAAGTCGTCTGCTGTCCTGTACTTCTCCACTCAATTCTGGACTCAAAGTTTACACATAGGCAACCATGCAGCAGTCGTGTGTTGTCTTCAAATTGAAAAATTGTTGTGGATACGTTCGACACTTACACCTTTGCTAGGTGTTCCTATCATGGATCGAGCTCTGACGAGTGTTTAGAACATCGCCATATCTCCCTGCCATTGACATTTATTCTTATCATTGTTATGTTTTGTTAATATTGTTGTTGAATAGTATATAAACTTGGTAGTAGTATCCAGTGGGTAACGGCCCGTAATTCACGTGCAGTACGTGGGGGGAGAGCATGCCGCTGATGGCGCAGTACGTCACCGTCACGTGCCTGCTGCTACTGTATTCCGGACGAGAACGTCACATGCTGGTCTTTGTGGTGACTTACGTCACGTGCATGCTGCTCCTGCTGCTGGGGTGATGCCCAGTCACGTGATCGACCTGCTGCAGGTCCTCAGCATCCCCCTGACTGCCGTCAGCAAGGTCAGACATCTATGTACCTGCGCGTCTGTCTGTGTGCTTGATGATGACTGGGCTGAACTTTATTACAGTGTTACGCAAGTGTGACGATCCCACTAAAGACAGGGAGAGGAGGTGTCGGGTACCCATCCCACTAAACACACTGGACTGCGGACTGGGGCGTGGCGTTGTCTGTTGGCAATGAAGCGCCTGTAACAGATCGGGCGAGACAGAGATTTTTGACTTTGTGCGTCGGTTAAAATAATTAACGGCTGGGTAACAAATGGCAAAGAAGACGCCATTTTGCAAAACTATAGCCGACATCTTATTTGATAAACTTGTGAAAGGATGAGGGCACGATACCTTTGGTGCTTACTGTGGGCATCGTGTGTCTGGGGTGGGTCGGGGAAGCAGACGACAGATACAGAGTGACTTTTGACTGTACAAGCTCCTCCTACTGGTAGCCCAGTGTTGTAATGGCGCGATAGTAGATCTGTGCCGATGTCTGCTGTAGTGGTGGTAGTCGTTGACGTAGTGCATGAAGATACGAGCTGAGCTGATGGCGATGGTGGTGGCGATGACTCGTCACACACCCCCACAAACGAATGAAAAAGCGAGGTCAAAGGTCATGACGCCATGCACATCAACTGCCTACTGTCCCCTGACGTTGTTGTAGTTAC
Organism: Pomacea canaliculata; assembly: GCF_003073045.1. Lineage (NCBI taxonomy): Eukaryota > Metazoa > Mollusca > Gastropoda > Architaenioglossa > Ampullariidae > Pomacea > Pomacea canaliculata. Next base: position 9,421,816 of record NC_037603.1, read on the forward strand.
AGTGGTGGGTGGTGATATGACTTGGGACTGCTAAAGGGGTGGATGATAACATGAGTTGTGAGGACGGGGATGGTGGTCGTTATAACCGTAAGAAGCAAAGGAATCACCCAGCATGCCATGTCTTGTCCGCAGATGCAGGAGATCTACAGCAGCTCTCGCCATGGTGGTCACGGGCAGCTGACATTCACATCCCTTCTCCTCCTGACTGCTCGCAGTTTGGGGCGAGTGATGACGTCAGCAGTGGACACGCGTGACGGCCTCATGGTGCTGTGCCACGCCCACTCCTGTCTGTGGGAGGCCACCCTGACGTGTCAGGCTCTCCTGTATGTCCGCCGCCAGCGCCGCCTGCAGCTGCAAGCCCTGAGAGAGAAGACAACTGTGGCTGACTGTGTTGAGGACGACGGCGAGGAGCCCTACAGGCCCAGGAGAAGACGATGCAGCTCCGTGACGTCACGTTGCGGTTGAACACAGACCGACTTTCTCTCCGGCATCAACTCAACGGACTAGGGTTAGACTAAACACTGCTACTGAAATCCTCGCCAGCCTTACTGTATATTTCGCTCGTCTGGCACCTCGATGTTAGGGCTAGGCCAAACATCAATGCCAACTCTGTACTGACAGCAACACAAGACTGATGTTAGGCTAAACCTTTGGTGACACTTGTGCCAACCCTATACTGAGAGCAGAACAAGTAAATCCTAGGCCAAACACTTAGTGACACTTGTGCCAACCCTATACTGAGAGCAGAACAAGTAAATCCTAGGCCAAACACTTAGTGACACTTGTGCCAACCTGCACTGACAGCAGAACAAGTTAACCCTAGGCCAGACACTTAGTGACACTTGTGCCAACCTGCACTGACAGCAGAACAAGTTATGGTTAGGCCGAACACCTCCAGATTCTGGTGCCAACCCTGTACTGACAGAAAACCAAGTTAATCTTAAGTTGCTGGACACCTGGTGATACTTGTGCCAACCCTTTTGTCTGCAAAGAACACGTTTTGGGGATGTTTTTATAATTTTGAGAAGGCATGCGACACTACCCGGAAGTAAAGTATTCTGTTGGACCTTAAAGCCCTTGGCTTCCGGCCACTCTTCATCAAGAATTTTCTTTGGCATCACCTCTTTCATGTTCAAGTATGATCTTTCCTTCCTGATTCTTAGGAAGAGTAAATGGACGTCTTTCAGGGAAGAATTCTTTGACCAACTCTTTTTAACATTGAAATAGATTCAATCTTGAATTCTGTCCCTGTCCAGGTTTGGAAGCCTCGTTATTTGTTGATGACTTTGCATCCGAGCCCGATCTCTACCATGCCTTCAAGGTTGGCTTCAACTGTACGTTAACGGTGTGCAAAGGTTGGTCACAGAAAATGGCTTAAAATTTCTTACTACCGTCTCTGAAGGCAGTAACAGATATAAGCAGCAAGTCTACGAGGGAGGCCCGTTACACGTGAACGCGTAGCGCTACATGCTGGCACTTGCAGTCTGGGACATTGGAGAGTGAGGAAGAGGTCTCCGCCCTCGCAAACGACAAGAAGGGGATACACCGTGGAACCGGCAACAGCAACTCTGCCACCCGCTGCTCGGGGCATCTGTGTGCGCCAGTAGTGTGCCGAGGCAATTCTGCGACTGTCCACTACTGGTTGTCGAGGGGCAGTCAGTCGCGAGGACACTGCCGTGCTCCCAGCTATGAGCGAGACTGGGAAGGTGTACACAGGCCCGTTCTTAGCCCCCGCGGGGCCCGAGGCAAAGGGCATGTGCGGGGCCCTCACGCCACGATCACACGGTTTTAGTTGGGATCTAAAATCACTTTTTTCCTCAGGGATATCTCGTCTTTTATCATTGACAGCACGCTGCATACACATTACAAGTTCCATATGCCTAGTTACCATATCAATCAAAAGCGCGGGGCCCCTTGAAGCGCGGGGCCCTAGGCAGATGCCTCGTCCGCCTGCCCCTAAGCACGGCCCTGGGTGTACATGTCGTGAGGTGAAGCGTTCGTCGGACACGGACTCGGAGCCAGGAAGCGCACCTGGCGGGAGAAAAGTGTGTTTTTGCTATAGTCAGATTTCACTGACCTGATGTCAGGTCGTGTCATATTATATATGTATAGTGTGTATGATAGCATTCAATGAAAATTTTCATTATTATTATTAATAATAATTTGTTTGCTGTATAACAGTGTTGCTGGTTGTGTTTGCACACGCGTGTGGAAGTGCTAATAAAAGGGTGAGTGGGTGTGAGAGGGTGAAAGTCGGGTGAAGCGAGCCAGCCTCATTCGTCACAAGAAAGCTATATTAAGTGTGTTCATAATATATAATATAAGGACTTTGATACTTCTAAGGTGGATGGCTGCCATAGGCGACTGTAGCCCGTTGTGCTAAAGACGTCTTTGTAGTGGTGACGAGCGCTGGCAAGTTTTTTTCGGCCCTACACCAGAGCCGTCAGGGCCGGTGTGGTGTTACAGTGGTGTCCTCGACGCACATGCCTTTAGTTCGCTCACACGCTGTGTTTAGCCTTTTGGACCGAGTGGAGTAGACTTCCAGGCCACCTGCTGCCATTGCGCTGTTGGAAGTGGAGGGCTGCGAACTGTTGAGAAATAGTTTTGTATTCATTTCTTACGCGCGCGCGCTAATCTACAGTGTGCTTGAGAAATGGAGGGGGAATGAGGGGAATTGCTATTTTACGCCGAGCCAGCAACCATATCCCGGCAAGGCAGCCAGACCTGTCAACACCTGCCTAAAAACTGCAGAAAAAAACCGCCTGCCCTAACGAGAGCTCAACCCAGGGCAGCCAATCTTACTGTATTGGTGACAGGCGCTAACCGTTGAGAAATGCAGGAAAATCAAGTGATGGGTTGAAGACAGTTTAAGACAGCAGGAAATTTTATCAATATCGTTGTCCCGCCTTTTAGAATGTTTACAAACTTAAGTGCATGCTCCACCAACATCCATTACATTTCAAGCTATAAAAAAAGAGATATCAAGTCTGTAAGCATGCTTAGAGGTGGGGGTGATACAATATATATATATGTGATGTATTTTCACAGGGAATAACATTTTAAGACTTAATACTATTGCTTTAAGACGAGTTTAGGACTTAGTGCGAACTTGCCTTCTTTCCAACATATAGTACCCGATTGATTGACTTAGTCAACGATTAAAGGGAAATAGTCCATACTAGACCAAATCCTGAATGTACCAGGAGTTACCTCCCTTATGTTTTTATTCATAACGGGATGTGTTGTACGACAGTAACTTAGTAAGACACTTTCACACGACCAAGAACTACGCGGAGAGAGTGAGTTATAAATACAATATAAATACAATTTTTTAAAAATCTTACTACATAGGCATGATAAAAGGCAGAAAAAAATTAACGACGAAAATTCATGCTGTTACATCGATACAGCAAGCCACAAGGGGCGTACAAAACGCATTCCTAGTAAAGTTCTGGAACATCAACGCAAACGCGTTAAAATCGGTAATGAAAGAGCCAAAGTTTCGCTTCTGCCAGCAAGAGTTCATGGCACTTCACTCTCTCCAATGTGTCATGACTAGAACAGTAGTAATCAAGATTCATCCCTTCCATCAACGCCACCAATACAATGCACGTGATTGTCGACAAAACTCCAATAATCAGGCAGAAATTACTTAGCCATTGCTCACGTGGTCTGTCCATCATCAGAACATAGAACCCGCACACCTGTGTCCGAGCCTCACTTCTCAGATGTAAGCTGAAGAAGTACCGGGTGACCGATCAGAAACGGTTCCATGCTGACACCAAGTCGACTTGGGTCCGAGTGCTTGCTCCGTGCGCCCTGAAACAGAAGCATCCAGCTGTCGACATGAGTCTTGAAGTATTTATCTGCCCACCTAATAGTCACAGTCTCGTAAAGCTACCGTTTACCGTGAAAATCCGTCAACTCCATTGCCTAAAAACTGTTTTAATTTCGCTCGCAATCACTTTAATATCCACTGTCTACTCGTTATTCGTTTAATGAGAACTGCACGAAAACAGGCTCAAGCAGCCTGAAGTTACGCAAAACTCATTAAAAAGTACTTTCCATTGAAAAAAATGAATCGACTTTTCCAGGACCGGAGAATTTTACAGAAGAAATGTGTCTTTTGAGCCTCAAGTTTTATTTCTGAGTTTGGGAGCACACCTGGTACTTGGAGTCTGGAGCTCGCAGCAGGATCTTGGCCAGGAGTTTGACAGTTTGCAGCAAGTCTTTCTCGCTGTATTTGCTGTAAAATGCAAGTGCTGGCGTCCAACACTCTGCCTCTTGAGGGAGCAGCAGTTTCCGTGTCAGACAAAGTGCACTAGCAGCCAAGAGAGAGGGCGCCACTGGTACCACGTGAACGCTGGGAAGGCTCAGGTCAATGAGGTAGCAAGCTAAGTTCTTGATCTGTTGACAGATTTTGTTACCCACATTGTAAGACAATCTTTGATAAACCACTTGATAATGTGGTTTATCTTTCTTTGAGGCATTACACGAATATTCTTGTAGCGTTATTTCATTTCTCCATGAAAGCAACTCAAATGACAATAATAAATGGTTGGCTGCACTGACCTTCACATCGTGAAGATGTACACGGAAATACCTAGCCAAGAAGAAGTTTGGAAGTGGCATGGACACGTCAAACATGAGACATTTCAACACTTTGTGCTCCATGGCCAGTACCTCCTCAGCCACATAGGTACCTGCTGTCAGTGCACATAGGTTCTCCACCTGCCGCGAACAAGACCTTTGTCTTACTTGTGCCAGATATCAGAAAGCACTTATAACCACCAGAACAAAGTGAACAAACATATTCGACATTAACTTGTGGCAATTTAAAAAAGGGATAAGTTTACTATTAAATCGCATGTATAAAAAATGTTTCCGTATTAATTTTAATAATTTTAAAAAAAATCGACATCGCATAAAAGGATAGTTCTGCAGCTTGACCCTAGCACCCATTCTCGTGTTACTTCATCGTCAGCCATTGTGAAGAGTAGTTCAGCTCACCAGAGGCGGAAATCGCTCGATGTATTTGGCAGCGATGAAGACGCACGTGATGCCCAAGAGCTGCAGGCGCAGTAGTGGCACCGGAGCGCGCGCCAGGTATTGGTCTACAAGGGCAACGGTCAGCTGCGCCGTCTCGTCTTCAAGTTGTTCATAACTCTGAAAAGGTCAACAGTGTCACAGCAAAGGTCACCACTGAAATACGCTTTAGCGTACATGTCATCACTGACATCAGTGCACTTGTAAGAAGTCTACAGAAATCTGTTGAAGGGAATGACTGAAGGATCAAAAGGTGATGTTACTTGCTGAAGGTTTTAGTCCCTGTTTGTCTATCAATCTGTATGCTGTGTGTACGCCCAAACCTGAAGATGGTATGTCCTACGTATTACATGCTAAATTGTTTGTATGATACCATGGTGGTGCCATCAAGATAGTACTTATTTGAAAAAGTTGAGTATCTTTCATTATCAGCTTCAATTGGACATCAACACTGATACGATCTTTCGTAGGAGGCAACAACGGAAACTAAGGACTTTTGTCAGTTCTGTCATTTTCACTCCGTTCTGTCAGTCCTGCATTGAGAGTCTCATCACTTTCATCTCTTGGTTCCACAACCTCTGCCTAGAGAACATAGGCGATGTTAAGTGAAGCTAAGCACTGTCTTAGCCTAAGACGCCTACACAGCGCGCTGCATGGCAGTCGTACCTCCTTCAGTGAGTGATCTCTCTCTTAAAATGTAAGACAGCTCCCTCCCCCCGACCAAGACAAGCGCACACGGCAGTTTTGGAAGTAACAGTGGCACTTGATCGTGTTGTTTACTGATTTGTCCTGCGTCGACAATTGATAAGAGCAGAATCTTAAATACTTCATGGATCGATCAAATCCATTTGAAATGTATGAAGTCCATTTGTTTGATCGTTTCCGATTCTGTCAAAGCGAACATAACTTAGTGGAAAATGATTTTGACCACCCATTTCAAGGAAAAGGCTCTACTTCGCCTTTGTTGCAGGTAAGACTAGTTACCTTGTTGCTAATTACATTGATCTACCTCTTAGGTTCTTATCCCACATGGTACTGTGTACATTTTTTTAAAGAATAATTTTTCCCATTAACTGTCAATCCTCTCAGTCTACCGCGTCCTCCATTTCTAAAACATAAGATGGAGTGCCACCCACTATATAAATATATAATTAATAACAGTGTAATTGACAACGTTACTTTAAAATATTTAATAATGTTAGCATGACATGAAAATATGATTACATTATAAAACAATGGCGGTGTTGACGATAGTAGGTGATGTTTGTTGTTATTGCTGCTCTCAGGTCAACATGAGACCAAGAAACCTATATATTTTTGGAAAGGAGAAAACTTGAACTTTGCAATAAAAGTTAATGAAAATGTGTCTGCTTTCACTCTGGTGACACCAATAATACAAGAAAATTTACAGTTGGGTATTCTTGGCTCATATGAGCAGAGGCACAATTGTGGCCCATCCATTGTGCTCCAAGTGTTAATTGTTTTAGAGTATGTAAACATTACTAAAAGAAATTGATGTCATTGTATTTAAGTAAAACACAAAATAATGTAGCAGAGCACCCAGAATCTCCAGTATAGTTAATTTAATACATGTGTATCAAGTTGACAGACAGTTTCTTGCACTATATGTCTCACAATGTAAGCATGTAGCTCAAGAGATAAATAATCATAATATGTTAATGTTCACATCGTCCTTATTAACTAAAAATGGGATTATCATACATTTAAGAAAATTGTTTATCCTAACGCTTACCAACTTTAGGCAAGAGCTCTGAAATCCAAAAGCTATGCATTTCCTCACCTGAACTTGGATTAACCAATCAACCAAGATGGAACGCATTTGCGATGTCACCTCAGGATTGTCATCCAAGAAGTTCTCACTCAGAGTGTAGTGGTTCTCACGAGCCTGAAATAAGAGCACGCGCAGTTGGCAGCAATGAAATCATTTAGCATGCTATATGCTGTTGATTCAACTTTCATAAGCCCATGTTATGCACCGCAATCAGCGAGTTTTAGAAGAGATACAATGCCGACAATAGAACTGATATTTACCTGCATGTAGTCTATGATGTCCTGTGCGTACTCTGGACTGAAGAACAGGTCATCGTGGTCATCAATGTCGGTGACCCTCTCTGGCACACTGATGGAGATGGAGCCAAAGGGAGAAGAAAGGTTGTCGATATCCATTTGCTGATCTTCATGACCTGTATCAACCAGTTAAGAACTATTAATAGGTTCCTCATCCTACCACCTTCAAGCAATCTTACAGAATCAGGCATGAACACAGCAAGTTTTTTTCTCGTGACAGCGCAGAGCGGCGAACTGAACATAGGACTCGCCTACTGTGTGCTTTGATGGTGCGCTTGTGTTCTTGAATTTTAAACACCTGTTTACTGCCAGGACTGACAACTTGGAGTATTCCAGAAAGTTACAGAAACATCTAAATAGGTCATTGATCATTATATATTGAAGAGGAAAGTATGAGGCAAACTCAACAAAAATGCCAGAATTTTAATCCGGTTCCAGACTGCGAGTGGCCGATGGTAAATTGCGAGGAAACTAATCTCGGAACTTTCTTCATACTGCTGCTGGCATGAGAGTAAAATGTCCATCTTATTGTCCATCTTATTGATGTTCTCTGACCTATCTCGCTACTAGGTCGCTCTTGCTCATGCTCATCTATGAACTTCATGAAAACAATAACTGATAACTGCTCATTACTTTTTAAGTTCTCTACCCTTCTGATGTTCATCGTGTGATCGCTTTCCTGTCGGGAGAGTTGCAGTTAACAAGCTACATAAAAATGTATCACTTTAACTATGGTTTTGCAAAGGGAATCAACTATAAAATCACTCATTCATGTACGACCGCACTTTTCTAGACATCTCATTGCTGGAACCCGTGTATACTCACTGGATATCAACTTCACCTCCTGGCGAGGGCTACTCTTCTGGATCTCGTGACCCTGGTTTTCACCTGCGGCAGCTGTGGTGTGACTGGGGGGAACTGTGGGGACCTCACTGTTTACGTTCACGTCGCACGCAAAAGCTACGTGTTTCTGGAGGTGCAAAGGATCTTGAGTATCCTTTAATAATGATGATGATGCGAGCCATGATGAGGCTTTAGATACCAGGCCAGTTTAGCACAAATTAAAATAATCGCAAGTAAATGGTACAAACAGTCGACAGTTTTCACACTGCTACTCTCAGGACTATACCTTCAAGTAAGGTATCGGATAGCATGTATCAAATAGGAGGAACTTATATCGTCCGACATTATTTAGGCTTGAGTGTGTGAGAAATTAAGCTAAAGGTACTCACCTGTTTCTCACAGGTAAAAGCAGCGTTTGTTACCTTCTCCACCAACGGTTTGCGTCGTGTCACCTTGTTCGCTTGCAACACGTCTGACAGCTCGAGGTCTTCCGACAGGCGCCGACAGCAGGGGGCCATTTGGAGACTGACCCTAGCGACCTTCCTATCCATTGTGGTCAGTTCTGCAAGGGTAGAGAGCGGAGGCGTTAATTTGCCCTCGTAATGACTTCCTCGGTTACAATTTCAAGTACACAAAATGAGATTACCACACACTGTGTTGCCACCATTCTGTACAGCTTAAAATTGAGTCATCAGTTCTTCTAGAGAAGCAGCAATGTAGCGAGTAATAAATCTGACACCTTGTCAAAGCATTGAAAGAGGGAAGAATGAAGAATGAAAACCTTTGCATAAGTCCCTTGCTTGAAAACGTAAATCTTTCAAGATGACAATGTTTGTACTGATCATAATTATTGTCTTCCAAATTCTACATTTACCTCCTCGATGGTCTGGGGAAACTAAACTAGCGAATAAATGAATACATGTGACCGACGCTAACCACCAGATGCCTTACAGCTACACTGTGGGAACAGGGACAAGTGATTATTCACTGCAATAATCCCTGTAACATTCACTGCATTGCTAAATGCTTTACAGTATATAGCTTATGTATGTGTCAATACTTTGTGCACGTATGAACACTTCGGGGGAAAGTAATCGGCTAACACATTGTAAGAGAGCTTCTGAACACATCTAACCACTCGTACCAACCCTCACTTACACACAAGTCTCACGGCAGTGGCCAGGCTCAGTGAACTTGCCAAAGTCTTCTTGTCTTGCTGCGGCTGTTGCTAACCTACACTGACCGCCCTTAACAGTACACCTAGCTGCTAGAGTGAGTTGTTTTCAGTCAGTGCACACCAACTTTCACGTGCTCGCCGACAATCAGCAACAGAAAACTTGAAGAGAGCTTTGGAAACTGAACAACGTTCGCACTGAAACTGTACTACGAGGACTTCCATGGTTGTAGGAACCTCTTCCGCCTGTAGAGTATACTCAACTGGCGACTGAATGGAAGCCATGTATGAAAACATCATTCACAGAAACATATCAACACACACACAGGCACACATGTGCATAATACAGAAATCCCTGTAATTTTTAATATGAAACAATCCATAGTTCCATTATTTATCAACATGTGGGCACAGTCAGTAAAATAAATTGGGAGTTATTTTTATCTGAGGTTTTTGATAGAAGTTGAAATGACTTCTAGAGAAGCAGCGATGTAGCGAGTAATAAATCTGGTATGTAACTGTAACAATTCGCAATTCAAAGGCGAATGTATTTTTTTATTCTAATTATTAGTTGTCTGTGGTACCAGGGGAGAGCAGTCACGCGAGTGATGACGCAATCCCCACGCAGATTATTTCACGTCATTCGATGTGTTTTACGTAGAGAATGTTGTCATAGGCGTAACTACGGTGACTGCGGCCGCTTGAGGTTGGGAGCCATGCCGACTACATGGTACAGAGATTATGATTGGTCGGCATGGACCCCACGAAGAATCACTAAGCAGTCGTCGTGGTTACCTAGTTGCTAATTGCCTGATTGGTCAGAAGTTGGAAAGTAGCAAACTACCGTGGCTCTGTACAGAGAGAGCTGAGCAGTCAGTGGAGTAAGACCTACGAAGAGTATCAAGTCTTTGTTAGCGGACGCCAACGTCCATCCCCATAAAGGTGAAGCCGAGTCATCAACTTGTGAGCTCACAATGAGTGTAGTGTTTGTATTGGCTCGAGGAGGTATTCAGCGGGAGATCTGTGTTGTGGACAGGTTCACGAAGTTTTAGCATCACGTTACGACGGATGCTAACGCTTATCTACCGAAGGTAGACTTGGATATCACCTTCTTGCTGATTGGGAGTATAAAATCTACACCAGCATCACAGGGGATACGGCGGGTTTCTGTGTGAGAGGATATCTCGTGCGTAACTGTCGCCGATACTTCCCATACCCAGGGTAGAGTTGTGCGGAACATTTGAAGTACAGGACTTGTAACATGTAGCTGTGCCACTGGACATCTGTGCGTGTATGTGGATATCAAACGGATACTATCTACATCGCCAGGATTTGGATTACCGGATCGTCTGTCCAGTCAGCTGAGTGACAGTGAAGGCTCAATAGCTTATGGGCAGTAGGGTTTCAATGTCATATTTATCTTGTGTTTTATCTTTCCTTTCTCCCATCGTTCCATTACTTTCACGTTAAGCATTAAATGTGTTAACCGTTGGCCTGACCATTTTGTTGAAAAAAGGTGGAAGAGTGCGGCGATCGTGGTTTATATGTACATGTTACACGCGCTCGCATACAGTCCTAAAACGTTACAGTAACGTACCTTGTGTCTGCTATCCCACGATTTTGGCTTTGCCGGGGAAGCATGGGGAAGGCAATTTTCATTACTTTTATCGCAAACTTTCTATTTTCCAAAAATGTATAGCTTTGTTGGTCTAATGTTTAACCGAGAGCAGCAGTAATAAGAAGATAAACCACCCACTGTCGTCTTGAGTTATAAGCCGGTCTTTGCAACACTAAATACTTATGCAATGCTCAGAGGGTTAAATAAGAAAATGAAATATTTACGACCGTGAGTCACAACCGTAAGTACAAAACTATAGGTCTGCCTAAGTCCTTCACTGTCTAGACAGTCTAATGAGCTAAACTTGATAATTTTTTTTAAAGTCAGGGTTAGGGTTATTAGTTCGTGGACAAACCGCCACCTTCACCTGGGACATAATGAAAGCTCCAGTCCATCACCAAATGAACACGTCCCAAAAACCCTCCCCTGTTATTCCTTATACTATGGTTCTATTCGATTGTTTTAATGATGAAGGTTAATTTGGTCTTAATCTCATTGCTTATGAATAAAAGTCTACCTTAGGCACTCAGGACTTGCGCCCTTTGTGCGATATATGCAGAACAGTAACTTTAGTAAAGCAGGAATGACTCAAGGTTTCGGCGATCGACACTGTGATTAAGTTCATGATCGAAATGTTAAAAACCAATTACAGTTGTTGATTGGCAACTGATAGACACTAGTAGTTTTATGAAAACGAGAAGTGTAAAATCACACATTCTTGTTGTGACCACAGAAAAGGACATATCTTGCACCAAAAAAATTAATTAAAAAACCCCATATAAATAGTATATTAATTGTGCGATCTATAAACTATTTAGTAACTCTTTTATTGGAATTTTAGTGAACAACCCAACTTTATCAATCCTGCATTTGGAATTCCATTTTAGGATAGTTTACGTGTATCTGGTACTCAGGCCTATTCAAAAGATACCAGATGGTTTTTTGAATGTGAGACAGCAATCAATACAAACGTCATTAGACAAGAGCAATGTGATACATTCACTTATTTTGCAGCAATAAAAAAATTGAGATGTAAAACTGTGGCAATTACAGTCAAATATAATACAAAAAATCTTAGAACAATTTACAATGTTGGGTGTGTAAGGCTCACTTTCAAGGAAATGCACTTATTAAGTGGCATAATAGGTATAAAAGATTTGTGAAAAGGATTACCTGAAGCTGAAGTTTAAAAATATAAGCATGATGATCTCATGTTCATACTCTACTTTTTTCATGAACATTTTTCTGCTGTGTTTGGCTGCATGGGCGTTGTAACGGACAAGTACTTAGTAGAGGGGGTTAGGAGGGAAGATCGACAACCGTGGTTGATCTGATCTAGCGTAGTGGGCTGGAAGTTGTTTGCCCTTGAGCAAATGACGTAAACTGTGATGTCAAAACAAGGTGACGTAAAAGATAGAGGAAAATAACGTTAGAGAAAAAACGGAAAGCAGAGAGCAGACGGCGAAACAAAAGTTGGAGCTGGTGGATTTTCTCTGGACTTTCTCGCTACTGCTGCGACAGCGGAATAAGTATTACGGGAAGTAATACCGTGGGTAAACTACAGGTGGATGTACTTCACAGGTCGTGAGTCACTGTAGTCCGTGTCCGCACCGTGGGGAGCTCTGTGGCTTGGGCATCCCGCAGTACAGTTTCTTGGTGGGGCCAAGAAACCACTAACTGGCGTAAGCGAGAAAACAACGGTCCCAGAACGGAAAAACTTGGTGCAAGACTGGTGCACCGACCTCCATCTGTCGCCTGGAAGGGACAGTTCTTAACAGCCTGAGAGTAAGCGCCGGTGGAGGAAAGGTTTCCTCCCGGCCTTCAGCTAATCTAACATCATCCTGCCAAACACCTAGGAGGCGGCCGCATGTGCAAGACCGAGACGTTCCGCTTGTAAACTGTTGGTACCGTAAAAACCATTTATTTTCAATAATAAATAGACTTCGTGGAAAGAAGATCAGTGGGACTAATTAGAATAGAGGACTTGGGAGGGTCTCAAAGACTTTAATATAAAAAGGTTAATGTTTCATCAAGAACGAATTTTTTTTTTTTATTCTTCATCAGTGACAATATTTATGAGAGTCGATTTTATTGTTAACTTTAATAGTACGTTGGATGAATGATAATATATTGGTAATATATCTTGTGTGGCGAATGAAGGAGTGAATCTATGAGTGTTGATACTTTGCCTTTGTTTCATTTGACATTGTATTTGAATTGAATAATTATTCGTGCCTCTAAGAAGGTACGCCCACCCTCAAGCGATCAGGATATTTTGGTTTGTGGAAAGAATGCGCGTCTGTGGATGGTCCATGACAGGCGTGTAATGTGCTGTGACACCAGAACACTATATACTATGCACAAGTACAATTCTTGTACCACTTTATCATGCATAAATCAACTACATTTGTTTTTATGTAGACATATTTTGATATTTTAGCTACCACCAATAATGGGTAATTTGAGCTTCAGAGGGGCTCGGTGAAGCCTCTTCTAAGCCTTGGCGAAGACTAAGGGAAGCCTAAGTGAAGCGTAATTGAAGCCGTTCTGAGGCCGTGGTGAAGCCTCGGTGAAGCCACGCTGAAGACGCGGTGAAGGCCCTCTGAAGCCTTGGTAAAGCCGCGCTGAAGCATCGGTGAAGCCGCGCTGAAGCTGCGCTGAAGCCTCGGTGAAGCCTCGGTGAAGCCGCGCTGAAGCCGTGGTGAAGCTGCGGTGAAGCCGCAGTGAAGCCTAAGTGAAGCCTCATTGAAGCCGCGCTGAAGCTTTGGTGAAGCCCCGTTGAAGCCCCTCTGAAGCCTCTTTGAAGCCCCTCTGAAGCCACGCTGAAGCCTCGGTGAAGACGCTCTGAAGCCCCGGTTAAGCCACGCTGTAGCCGCGTGAGGCCTCGGTGAAGCCATGCTGAAGCCTCGGTGAAGCCTATCTGAAGCCGCGGTGAAGCCCGTCTGAAGCCAAAGTGAAGCCTCATTGAAGCTGCGCTGAAGCAGTGGTGAAGCCGCGGTGAAGTTTTGGTGAAGCCGCTCTGAAGCCGCGCTGAAGCCTCGGTGACGCCGTGCTGAAGCTTCGGTGAAGCAGCGGTGAAGCCCCTCTGAAGCCTCGGTGAAGCCGCGCTGAGGCCTTGGTGAAGACCCACTGAACCCTCGGTGAAGCCCCTCTGAAGCCGCGCTGAAGCCGCGGTGAAGCCTCGGTGAAGACGTGCTGAAGCCTCCGTGAAGCCGCGCTGATTCCGCGGTGAAGCCCTCTGAAGCCTCGGTGAAGCCGCGCTGAGGCCTTGGTGAAGACCCACTGAACCCTCGGTGAAGCCCCTCTGAAGCCGCGCTGAAGCCGCGGTGAAGCCTCGGTGAAGACGTGCTGAAGCCTCCGTGAAGCCGCGCTGATTCCGCGGTGAAGCCGCGCTGAAGCCTCGGTGAAGAAGCTCTGATGCCGCGGTGAAGCCGCGCTGATTCCGCGGTGAAGCCGCGCTGAAGCCGTGGTTAGGCTAAGTGAAGCCTCATTGAAGCAGCGCTGAAGCCGTGCTGAAGCCTAGATGAAGTTGCTCTTAAGCCGCGCTGAAGCCTCGGCGAAGCACCTCTCAAGCCGCGATGAAGCCGCTCTGAAGCCTCGGAGAAGAAGCTCTGAAGCCCCGGTGAAGCCGCACTGAAGCCAGGGTGAAGCCGTGCTGAAGCCTCGGTGAAGCCGCGGTGAAGCCGCGCTGAAGTCTCAGTGAAGCTGCGCTGATGCAGCGGTGAAGCCGCGCTGAAGACGTGATGAAGCCACGGTGAAGCCTCCGTGAAGCCTCTCTGAAGCCTCGGTGAAGCGCTCTGAAGCCGCGATGAAGCCGCGCTGAAGCCTCGGTGAAGCTGCTCTGAAGCCGCGATGAAGCCTCTGTGAAGCCGCACTGAAGCCTTGGTGAAGCCTCGATGAAACCGTGGTGAAGCCTAAGTGAAGCCTCGGTGAAGCCTCGGTGAAGCGTGGTGAAGCCTCGGTGAAGCCTCGGTGAAGCGTGGTGAAGCCGTGCTGAAGCCTCGGTGAAGCCTCATTGAAGCCGCGCTTAAGCCGCGGTGAAGCCCCTCTGAAGCCAAAGTGAAGCCTCATTGAAGCTGCGCTGAAGCCGTGTTGAAGTCTCGGCGAAGCCGCGCTGAAACCGCGGTGAAGTTTTGGTGAAGCCGCTGTGAAGCCACACTGAAGCCTCGGTGAAGCCTTAGTGAAGCCGCGCTGTTGCCGCGGTGAAGCCGTCGTCTCAGACTTTCTCGACGTCGTCTCGGACTTTCTCGTATTCGTTTCGGACTTTCTCTTCGTCGTCTCGTACTTTCTCGTCGTCGTCTCCGACTTTCTAGTATTCGTCTCGGACTTTTTCGTCGTCGTCTCGTTCTTTCTCGTCGTCGTCGTGGACTTTCTAGTATTCGTCTCGGACTTTCTCTTCATTGTCTTGGACTTTCTTGTGTTCGTCTCGGACTTTCTCTTCGTCGCCTCGGACTTTCTCGTCGTCTCGGACTTTCTCTTTGTTGTGTCAGACTTTCTCTTAAGCGTCTCAGACTTTCTCTTCGACGTCTTTTACTTTCTCGTGGTCGTCTCCGACTTTCTAGTATTCGCCTCGGAGTTTCTCGTCGTCGTCTCGGACTTTTTCTTCGTTTTCCCGGACTTTCTCATTTTTGTATTGGACTTTTTCTTCGTAGTGTAGGACTTTCTCGTATTCGTCTCCGACTTTCTCTTCATTGTCTCGGACTTTCTCGTATTCGTCTCGGACTTTCTCTTCTTCGTCTTGGACTTTGTCGTCGTCGTCTCGGACTTTCTCGTATTCGACTCGGAGTTTCTCTTCGTCGTCTCGTACTTTCTCGTTGTCCTCTTGGACTTTCTCGTATTCGTCTCGGACTTGTTCGTCATCGTCTCGGACTTTCTCTTCGTTGTCTTAGACTTTCTCTTCGTTAGCTCGGACTTTCTCTTCGTCGTCTCGGACTTACTCTTTGTCGTCTCGGACCTTCTCGTATTCGTCTGGGACTTTCTCTTCGTACCCTTATTTTTTCATGTTCTTTCTTATTTTTTTCCATTTTCGCCCTTATTTCCCCCCTTATTTTTCCTCATGTTCTTCCTTATTTTTCCTCATTTTCTTCCTAATTTTTTCTCTTATTTTTTATCCTGTTCTTACTTATTTTTCCCGTAAGTTTTCCTTATTTTCCACTTTTCTTCATTTTCTCCTTATTTTTCCTCATTTTCTTCCTTTATTTTCATTATTTTTCCCCTTATTTTTCCTCATTGACATGGAGAAAAAAATTTACTCATCACTTTCTTCTCTTTGGTATTAGAAACTTATAGAGTACATCGTTCCGTTAAAGTATGCTCAAATGGATTGCCGGACTTTCTCTTCGTCGACTCGGACTTACTCGTATCAGTCTCGGACTTTCTCGTCGTTGTCTCGGACTTTCACTTCGACGTCTCGGACTTTCTCTTCGTTGCCTCGGACTTTCTCGTATTCGTCTCCAACTTTCTCTTCGTAGTATCTGACTTTCTCGTCGTCGTCTCGTACTTTCTCGTCGTCGTCTCGTACTTTCTCGTATTCGTCTCGAACTTTCTCTTCGTCTCGAACTTACTCTTCGTCGTCTCGGAGCATCACCATAGCATAGCCTGAGCATCACCATAGCACAGCCTGAGAATAGCCTGAGCATCATCATAGCACAGCCTGAGCATAGCCTTAGCATCATCATAGCATCGCATGAGCATAGCTAGAGCATACCCTGAGCATCACCATAGCACAGCATGAGCATAGCCTGAGCGTAGCCTGGGCATCACCATAGCACAGGCTGAGCAGAGCCTGAGCATCATCATAGCACAGCCTGTGCATAGCATTAGCAGCATAGCCTGAGCATAGCAATCCATGAGCATAGCCTGAGCATAGCTCACCATAGCACAGCCTGAGCATAGCATGAGCATGTCGTGTGCATAGCCTTAGCATAGCTGAGCATAGCCTTAGCATAGCGAGCATAGCCTGAGCATCACCATAGCACAGGCTGAGCATAGCATGAGCATATCGTGTGCATAGCCTTAGCATAGCTGAGCATAGCTGCATAGCTGAGCATAGCTTGAGCATCAGCATGCCTGAGCATAGCTTAGCATAGCAGCATAGCCATAGCTTAGCATAGCGTGAGCATAGCCTGAGCATCACCCATAGCACAGGCTGAGCATAGCATGAGCATGTCGTGTGCATAGCCTTAGCATAGCTGAGGCTGATAGCTGGAGCATAGCTGGAGCATAGCTTGAGCATAGCCTGTGCATCACCATAGCACAAGCTGAGCATAGTCTGTGCATAGCTTGAGCATAGCGTGAGCATAGCTTTAGCATAGTGTGAGCATAGCCTGAGCATCACCATAGCACAGGCTGAGCATAGCATGAGCATGTCGTGTGCATAGCCTTTAGCATAGCTGGAGCATGGGCTGAGCATAGCTGAGCATAGCAGCTAGCAGCATAGCCTGAGCATGCAGCATAGCGGAGCATGAGCATAGCTGTGCATTAGCTTGCTGAGCATAGCTGAGCATAGCTTTAGCATAGCGTGAGCATAGCATCTAGCACAGGCTGAGCATAGCATGAGCATGTCTGTTAGCATAGCTTAGCATAGCTGGAGCATAGATGAGCATAGCTTGAGCTAGCTGTAGCATAGCTGTGCATCACAAGCTTAGCCATAGCCTTAGCATAGCGATGAGCATAGCGTTGCTTGGCATAGCTGAGCCATAGCTGGAAGCATAGCTTTAGCATAGTGTGCAGCATAGCCATAGAGCATCACCATAGCACAGGCTGAGCATAGCATAGCATCGTGTAGCAGCATAGCTTAGCATAGCTGGAACATAGCTGGAGCATAGCTGGCAGCATAGCTTGAGCATAGCGTTGAGCATAGCCCTGAGCATGTGGCACAGGCTGAGCATAGCATGAGCATGTCGTGTGCATAGCCTTAGCATAGCTTTAGCATAGCTTGAAGCATAGCTGGAGCATAGCTTTAGGCATATAGCAGCATAGCCTGTGCACACCATAGCAGGCTGAGCATTAGCATGAGCATGTCGTGTGCATAGCCTTAGCATAGCCTTGAGCATAGCTTAGCATAGCGGAGCATAGCGGAGCATAGCATGAGCATAGCTTGTGAGCATAGCTTTAGCTAGCGTGAGATAGCTGAGCATAGCTGCATAATAGCATAGAGGATGCATAGTGGCATAGCTTTAGCATAGCTGAGGCATAGCTCTGAGCATAAGCGTGAGCATAGCTGGAGCATAGCTGAGCATTAGCTAGCACAGGCATGCATAGTGAGCATAGCATAGCATAGCATAGCTGAGCATAGCTGAGCATAGCTTGAGCATAGCGTGAGCATAGCTTTAGCATAGCCGTGAGCATAGCCTGAGCATCAGCACAGTGAGCATAGCAAGCATGTCGTGTGCATAGCTGAGCATAGCTATAGCATAGCGAAGATAGCTGGATTAGCATAGCCTGCATGGGCTGATAGCTTGAGCATAGCCGTGCAAGCTGAGCATAGCCTGAGCATAGCATGAGCATGTCGTGAGCATAGCTAGGCATGAGCTGGAGCCGCATAGCTGCGCTTAGCATAGCTGGCATAGCGTGAGCATAGTTTCCATAGCGTGAGCATAGCGTGTGCTGAGCATCACAAGCCTAGCACAGGCTGAGGCATAGCATTGAGCGTGCATAGCCTGAGCATAGCTTAGCATAGCTGGAGCATGCTGAGCAGCTGATTGAGAGCATAGCATTAGCATAGCATGGAGCTTGAGCATAGCGTGAGCATAGCCTGAGCATCACCATAGCAACAGGCTGAGCAATAGCATGAGCATGTCGTAAGCTTAGCTGGAGCCTTAGCATAGCTGGAGCAGGGCTGAGCATAGCGGAGCATTTGCATAGCGTGAGCATAGCCTGATAGCATCACCATAGCACAGGCTGAGCATAGCATGAGCATGTCGTGCATGCATAGCCTAGCATTAGCATAGCCTGGAGCATAGCTGGACATAGCTTGAGCATAGCCTGGCAGCTGAGCATAGCTGGAGCATAGCTTAGCATAGCCACAAGCTGAGCATAGCATAGCTTGAGCATAGCACAGGCTTTAGCAGCATAGCCAGATAGCTGCACCATAGCTGAGCATAGCTGAGCATAGCAGCATTAGCTGAGCATTAGTGGCGTGTTCATAGCTTAGCATAGCCTTAGCATAGCTTAACTATGGCTGAGCATAGCTGGGCATAGCTTAGCATAGCGTGAGCATAGTTTAGCATAGCGGAGAGCATAGCCTGAGCATCACCATAGCACACGCTGATAGCATGAGCATAGTCGTGTGCATAGAGCATAGCTTAGCATAGCTGGAGCATTGTTTGAGCATAGCTGGCAGCATACTGAGCATTTAGCATTAGCATGAGCATAGCCCATAGTGAGCAGCATAGCCTGAGCCATCTAGCACAGGCTGAGCATAGCATGAGCATGTCGTGTGCATTCAGCCTTAGCATAGCTTAGCATAGCTGTTGCTGGAAAAGCATAGCTTGAGCATGAGAACTAGCATGAGCTGTGTGCATAGCTAGCAATAGCATAGTGGCATAGCCTAGCATAGCTGAGCATAGCGCTGAGCATAGCTTTAGCATAGCGTGTGCATAGCCTAGCATAGATAGAGCGCACTAGCTGAGCAGCATAGCTTAGGCATAGCTGCGGAGCATAGCTGTTAGCATAGCTGAGCATTAGCATAGCTGGAGCATAGCTTGGAGCATGGGCTTAGCTAGCTGTAGCATATAGCATTGAGCTAGCCTGAGCATAGCTTTAGCGTAGTCTTAGCATACCCTGCCTGCATCACCGATAGCACACGCTGAGCATAGCAATGAGCATAGCATCGTGTGCATAGCCTTTAGCATAGCCTAGCATAGCTGGAGCATGGGCCTATTTTTAGCTGGAGCATAGCTGGAGCAATAGCTGAGCATAGCTTTAGCATAGCGTGAGCATGCCTAGCTTTAGCGCTGAGCATAGCCCATAGCATAGCTCTGTGACATAGCCTGCCTGCATCACCATAGCACAGGCTGAGCATAGCATGAGCATGTCGTGTGCAAAGCCTTAGCATAGCCTTAGCATAGCTGGAGCATGGGCTGAGCATAGCTGTAGCATAGCTTGAACATAGCGTAAGCATAGCATTAGCATAGCGTGAGCATAGCCTGAGCATCACCATAGCACAGGCTGAGCATAGCATGAGCATGTCGTGTGCATAGCCTTAGCATAGTCTTAGCATAGCTGGAACATGGGCTGAGCATAGCTGGAGCATAGCTTTAGCATAGCGTGAGCATAGCTTGAGCATAGCGTGAGCATAGCCTGTGCATCATCATAGCACAGGCTGAGCATAGCATGAGCATGTCGTGTGCATAGCCTTAGCATAGCCTTAGCATAGCTGGAGCATGGGCTGAGCATAGCTGGAGCATAGCTTTAGCATGCTTGAGCATAACGTGAGCATAGCTTTAGCATAGCGTGAGCATAGCCTGAGCATCACCATAGCACAGGCTGAGCATAGCATGAGCATGTCGTGTGCATTGCCTTAACATAGCCTTAGCATAGCTGGAGCATAGCCAGCATAGCCTTAGCATAGCCTTAGCATAGCTGGAGCATAGCTTGAGCATAGCTGGAGCATAGCTTGAGCATAGCGTGAGCATAGCCTGAGCATCACCATAGCACAGGCTGAGCATAGCATGAGCATGTCGTGTGCATAGCCTTAGCATAGCCTTAGCATAGCTGAAGCATGGGCTGAGCATAGCTGGAGCATAGCTGGAGCATAGCGTGAGCATAGCTTGAGCATAGCTTGAGCATAGCCTGTGCATCACCATAGCACAAGCTGAGCAAAGCCTGAGCATAGCTTAAGCATAGCGTGAGCATAGCTGGAGCATAGCTTTAGCATAGCGTGAGCATAGCCTGAGCATCACCATAGCACAGGCTGAGCATAGCATGAGCATAGCTTAAGCATAGCGTAAAGCATAGCTGGAGCATAGCTTTAGCATAGCGTGAGCATAGCCTGTGCATAACCATAGCACAGGCTGAGCATAGCATGAGCATGTCGTGTGCATAGCCTTAGCATAGCTGGAGCATAGCCTGAGCATAGCTTGAGCATAGCCTGAGCTTAGCTGGAGCATAGCTTGAGCATAGCCTTAGCATAGCCTGAGCATCACCATAGCACAGGCTGAGCACAGCATGAGCATGTCGTGTGCATAGCCTTAGCATAGCTTGAGCATAGCATGAGCATAGCTGGAGCATAGCTTGAGCATAGCCTAAGCATCACCATAGCACAAGCTGAGCATAGCCTGAGCATATCTTAAGCATATCGTAAGCATAGCCTGAGCATGGCTTGAGCATCGCCTGAGCATCACCATAGCACACGCTGAGCATAGTATGAGCATAGCTTAAGCATAGCGTGAGCATAGCTGGAGCAAAGCTTTAGCATAGCGTGAGCATAGCCTAAGCATCACCATAGCACAGGCTGAGCATAGCATGAGCATGTCGTGTGCATAGCCTTAGCATAGCTGGAGCATGGCCTGAGCATAGCTGGAGCATAGCTTGAGCATAGCGTGAGCGTATTATGAGCATCACCATAGCACAGGCTGAGCATAGCATGAGCATGTCGTGTGCATTGCCTTAGCATAGCCTTAGCATAGCTGGAGCTTGGCCTGAGCATAGCTGGAGCATAGCTTGAGCATAGCGTGAGCGTATTATGAGCATCATCAGCATAGCACAGGCTGAGCATAGCATGAGCATGTCGTGTGCATAGCCTTAGCATAGCCTTAGCATTGCTGGAGCATAGCTTTAGCATAGCGTGAGCATAGCTTGAGCATTGCCTGAGCATAGCCTGTGCATCACCATAGCACAAGCTGAGCATAGCATGAGCATAGCTTAAGCATAGCGTAGGCATAGCTGGAGCATAGCTTTAGCATAGCTTAAACATAGCCTGTGCATCACGATAGCACAAGCTGAGCATAGCCTGAGCATAGCTTAAGCATAGCTTTAGCATAGTGTAAGCATAGCCTGTGCATCACCATAGCACAGGCTGAGCATAGCATGAGCATGTCGTGTGCATAGCCTTAGCATAGCTGGAGCATGGGCTGAGCATAGCTTGAGCATAGCGTGAGCATAGCTTTAGCATAGCGTGAGCATAACCTGAGCATCACCATAGCACAGGCTGAGCATAGCATGAGCATGTCGTGTGCACAGCCTTAGCATAGCCTTAGCATAGCTGGAACATGGGCTGAGCATAGCTGGAGCATAGCTTCAGCATAGCCTGAGCATAGCTTAGCATTGAGCGTAGCTTTAGCATAGCTGAGCATAGCGTGAGCATAGCCTGTGCATCACCATAGCACAGGCTGAGCATAGCATGAGCATGTCGTGTGCAGCCTTAGCATGGAGCCATTAGCATAGCTGGAGCATGAAGCGGTGAGCTGACATAGCTGTAGCTAGCTTGAACATAGCGTAAGCATAGCAAGCTTGGCATAGCATAGCGTGAGCATAGCCTGAGCATCACCATAGCACAGCTGAGCATAGCATGCTTTAGCATGTCGTGTGCATAGCCTTAAGCATAGCCAGCATAGCTGGAACAATGGGCTGAGCATAGCTGGAGCAGCATAAGCTAGCTTGAGCATAGCTTGAGAGCATAGCCTGTGCATCACCATAGCACAGGCTGAGCGCATGAGCATGTCGTGTGCATAGCCTTAGCATAGCCTTAGCATAGCTGGAGCATTAGGGGCTGAGCATAGCTGGAGCATAGCCTTAGCATAGCGTAACATAGCTTTTAGCATAGCGTGAGCATAGCCTGAGCATCACCATAGCACAAGCTGAGCATAGCATGAGCATAGCTTAAGCATAGCGTAAGCATAGCTGGGGCATAGCTTTAGCATAGTGAAAGCATAGCCTGTGCATCACCATAGCACAGGCTGAGCATAGCATGAGCATGTCGTATGCATAGCCTTAGCATAGCTGGAGCATGGGCTGAGCATAGCTGGAGCATAGCTTGAGCATAGCGTAAGCATAGCTTTAGCATAGCGTGAGAATAGCGTGAGCATAGCCTGAACATCACCATAGCACAAGCTGAGCATAGCATGAGCATAGCTTAAGCATAGCGTAAGCATAGCTGGAGCATAGCTTTAGCATAGTGTAAGCATAGCCTGTGCATCACCATAGCACAGGCTGAGCATAGCATGAGCATGTCGTGTGCATAGCCTTAGCATAGCCTTAGCATAGCTGGAGCATGGGCTGAGCATAGCTGGAGCATAGCTTGAGCATAGCGTAAGCATAGCTTTAGCATAGCGTGAGCATAGCCTGAGCATCACCATAGCACAAGCTGAGCATAGCATGAGCATAGCTTAAGCATAGCGTAAGCATATCTGGAGCATAGCTTTAGCATAGTGTAAGCATAGCCTGTGCATCACCATAGCACAGGCTGAGCATAGCATGAGCATGTCGTGTGCATAGCCTTAGCATAGTCTTAGCATAGCTGGAACATGGGCTGAGCATAGCTGGAGCATAGCTTTAGCATAGCGTGAGCATAGCTTGAGCATAGCGT